>NW_013953377.1:3495-5176 GCF_001266775.1 Austrofundulus limnaeus
GGGATCCGAAGACGTCAAAGAGCGGGACTCCAACGGAGGTGTGGAGCATGCTGGCGATCTTCATAAGGACCAAAGGGGCGTACGAGGACGGCTTGGTGGCGCAAAAAGGCTGGAACTGACTGAATGTTGATGCATGGACTGGGACGAGAACGACAGCTTTCTTATGGAAGGAGACGACTCCGAGAGGGGACGTTAAATGGTGGACAAGAAGGTCTACCGGGAGCACGACGGTGGACAGGACAGTGACCAGTCAGAGACCTTGGTGTGGAGGCAGACCTGGTACTGGACCACACACCTGAAGTGGTCCAGGTTGAGACAGACGCTCTGTGCATCCATCGTATGGAGCACCGAGGGCGACACCCACTCACAGCTTTTTACTCCTAGACACTTTAATAAATGGCCTTCTAAAGGTTTAAACCGGCAACCTGTGTCGTGTTTCCAATTATGTTATGGCTCTCGAGCCGGGTCGTAACACACGTCCTTTCACATGTATGACGTTCAAATTTTGTGCAACTAACACTTTCCTTTCTCAAGTTATGACTAAAATTAATCTTAAACATGTTGCTTCCTTCCCAACTCGATCAAGCAGCTCCTACCCGCACCATCAATCCGACCAATCACGTCTCGGGCCATCTCCACCCACATCAAGACCTCCGCCAGTCAGGAGAAGGGATGTCTCCACCCACATCAAGACCTCCGCCAGTCACGAGAATGGACGTCTCCGCCCACAAGACAAAATCTTTTGCAGAGACCCCTTACTCAATGTAGCTGGGAGGCAATTATCCACGCTGGTTAATACAAGTTTGCCATATGGATTCAAAGTGTTGGATAAAATATTAAACAAGGTTTTAAAGTTATTTAAGTGACACTAATTTATGTTATTGTGAGATTTTACCAATTTACCTGGTGGCTTGTTGCGGGGTAGTGTACCCTGGCCTGGTTGATACCCCTTTCCAGGAGCAAATTGTTGGGTGTACATGGAGTAGATGGATGAAGCTGCCAGAGACTGAGGCTTCTGTAGCACAGCAGCTGGGCCATCGGACAGGTCAGGGGTGTATGGACGCACAGTAGCAGCTGGGGGGCACTCCTGTTTGCTGGGCAAAGGGAGGGTGTTGCTGTGGATGGACAGGACTCTGGGAGCCTTCAGGTGACCACCAACAGGCCTAACCTTACCAGGGAAGGTCCCTGTGTTGTATGACGGCTTGGACAAGGTTGATTTAGTCTTACTGGGAACWGGAGGTGGCATCCCGATTTTAGACAGACTTTTACTTGAGGCCTGTTTGTGATAAAAAAAAAAACAACAACAAAAAAACAAAGTGGACTTATTGAGGATACTATGGAAACTAATGCAGAATGCTAAAATGTGTTGAAGATGAAACTAAACTGTTAAATTAACTTAATCAAACCAAAAGCTAAAACTAGACATTAAAAGCAAAAATGAACAAAACAGGATCTAAAACCTAAAATTAACAAAACAAATTAAAATTGGCAAGACAATATCTAAAAAAGTTTAAAATTAGCAAAATAGTAGGCACACTGCAAAAACTGTCCACCTAACCAAGTTTTAAAACCTTATATCAGCTAAAAAGTCTTTTTGATCTTGTTTTGAGACTGATTTACTAAACAAGAACTGATTGTGTAAGAATAATCATCTTGTTTTCAGAATGTGTAAGATTATTTG
>NW_013953377.1:6176-7535 GCF_001266775.1 Austrofundulus limnaeus
AAGAACAAATCTGTGTGTACCAACGGTTCTTGCATGAGGCCCATTGTTACAACAAAAAATAATCTACCAAACACTAATTTCATTACTCTTTGTGATACGTTATTTGAAACAAACAACAGAAACTATGAACAAGAAAACAGCAGCGTGAAGGCTGACTCAGCATTGACATACCTAGTACAAACTAAGAGAAAATGGTGAAAGGTGTTAAGTATTGTTACATTCAGAAATGGGTTGAAAATTTTTAAATGATGCAGCAAAATGTACATCATCTTMTACACAGTAGCTAGGGATGCAACTATACAGAAAATGTACTGTTTAATACTTTAGTCTCACGGTTCAATGATTTTTCTATGCAAAAATGAGAAATGTCTATGCCCAACTTGTAATTTATTGAAATTCATTTTCATTTCATTTGTTTAACCTCAAAAGTTCAGTTTTTAAATTAAATGTTGCAGAAACAGCAAGTTTCTCAGTGGATCTGTGCTCCACAACGCAGCCTAGGTGGAGTAGTCGAACACCGATCCACTGATCCTTCAACACAGAGCATCTTCAGAAGACAAGCTGATGAAATAAACGTTTGAAATCTGTATTGTTCCATACATAGTGCATATTAGAGCACTGTATTGAATGATTCAATAAAGATGTAAGTATTGTTGCACCCCTAACAAGAGTGGCTTTACTTTTAACTACTTCATGATCAACTTGTCTTTGTAAGAACAAACAACTCCTAATTTACCCATTTCTGAGGTTAGCTGATTGTTGGCATCTAAAACTAAAACATTTTWAATAAAAATAGAAATGAGAGTTCAGTTATACCTGGTTATCCTTGAGCAGGTTTTCAGGGGTGTGACTGGTTCGTGAGGGGAGGGGAGGTGGGAGGTCCAACTCAGAAAGGCTTCTCTGGTCTTTCAGGGTCTCACCACCTACACACGAGAATATACTTTTTTCCTTTTTGTGAAAACTTGAGTTTTAAATAACAAAGGACAATTATTGCTTTATTCTTTATTTTCTATTTTTAGTGTATTCCATGAATCTATTCATCCATTTTCAGTAGAGGGTCACACAGAGCTGATGCCCATCTCCAGAGGCCAGCAGGAGGGAAGTCAGGTACACTCTGGACAGGCCACCAGTTCACAAGGCCACAATGTTTGCATCAACCAGGAGACCACACTTTTGGATTTTGATCATGTAAAAAAAAAAATCCAAAGCAAATGTCTCTAAATACAAAACGTCCTGATGCATCTCAGTAATCCAGGTAAAAAAAAAACAAAAAGAAAAAAATTGTTCTTGATAGAGAGGAACGTTGGTTTGAGAGAGGAGTAAAAGAAGCCATTTTTGTGAAGAAAGACCGTCCATCAT
>NW_013953377.1:7545-9231 GCF_001266775.1 Austrofundulus limnaeus
GCTTTTAAGTGTCAAAGTAAAATATATATATACATACATTTACTCAGGGCTCTTTCAATCACTGAAATCAATCCAGTCACCTGTGATGATTAATTACCAAGGTGAGCCCAGTTAAGGGAAAAACTACTGAAGGATGGTCCACGTTATTAAGCAGACCACCATTTTCAAGCAATATGGGGAAAAAATCTCTATACTGCTGAAAAACATGAAATAGATAAAGGCATCGGACAAGGRATGAAAATCTTTGCTATTTCATGTAATCATATTCGTGATCATTGTACTGTGAAGAGATTAGTGGCTGATTCAGAGAACACACAGGTTTGTGCAGATCAAGACACAAGGTTGAAATAATGAAAAATAAATAAATAAAAACACTTGCTGTGTGGACGAGGCCTTAGAACTGCCAAACACATGATAACAGGCATGTTTTTGGACAGGAGAAGAAGCGCAGTATCTGGAGAGAATCGTGTGTGTTCTACAAAAAGCATCTGACCTGAACTATGGCAGCTGAGGTTGGACACACAAAAACGGTTGGAGGCATGGCAGGAACCCCCGCTGGACTCTGGATACAAACTGCTCCAGTCAGAGATTTGACTGAGTTTTGAGGTGTTGAAACCTGTGACCAGTAGAGAAACCACAGAAGGTTTAAGTACTGAAGTCAGTGATGGATGTTTGAGTCAGAAATGTGTCATTTCAGGCCACACGTACCTGAAGATGTTTTGGCTGGTCTGGGTGGGGGCTTCATGGGCAATGTGGCGGTACCATCTGGGTATGCTGGCTTCACCAGCATGTCCTGACGGTCCTGTGCTGGTCCTGGTGTGGGGGATGACTGGATGTATGGCCCCACTGCTGCCACTCTGGAGCTGACTCCATGCTGCGAGGGGGCGCTGTCTGAACTCACCTGCACAACATTAACATATGATGGAAGCTGCTTACCATTTCAGTATTCACACACTTTRCTTGTTTTTTATGTAATTTTTGCAATTAAACTTAATTTGTATTGTTTTTGTCATTTATTTATCAAAACAATCGTTAAGGAACAAGATGCTACAGTTTAGCTACTTATGGCTAACCTTTTGCTATGCTTGGTAAGCTTTTAATAATATCTAATTTAACTTTTTGCTTCTTTTAGCTTTTAGCTAGTGTTCTGCTTCTTTCAACATTACCAATTCAGTTTCAGCCTCCAAGTTGTGCAGCAAATTTCAGCAATGACATGGCAGAAAATTGTCAGCAGAAATTATTTTTTTGTTTAAATCTGATTCCTCAAAAGAGCTGAAATGATCAAACCAACAAATGAAATAAGTGTATCAATCATAAAACTGCAGAAAACTAACTGAAATCGGACTGTAAAGTGGGTCTATCAGATAATCATCAGTGGTGGGCAGCGCTAATTGAAAAATTAGCTCCACAATTTCTAAAGAGCTTATGAAAATATTTAGGTCCGCAACTTCAAAAGCACTTATGCCATACAAATATTAGCGGAATCTAATTTTAAAGCGCAAGTTCTATTTGACACCTACCTACTAGCTGGCTAATATTCATGTACAATTCATGTATAACACTGCCAACTAGTGGTGTCTGAACCCTTTTACAGCTTATTTTACAACTGCTGATTGCTGGGGATGTGATTTCCAGAAACAGACCTTTGACTCCTGGTGTAAAAACAAAAAAGTTGTTGAGGATTGC
>NW_013953377.1:9241-11237 GCF_001266775.1 Austrofundulus limnaeus
TTTTTTCTACCTGGATTACAGAGATGCATCAGGACATTTTCCATGCTGCTCCAGTTGACCACTAGATGTCAGTGTTCATCAGCATAAGTCTCTAAACCCGTTGTTTCGACTAATTACATCAAGTATTGAGCTCCAGCGTTTAAACTTTATTTTTTTTTTAAAAGGAGCTCCGATTGTAAAGAAAAAGAAATCAATTCATGCAAAGTTTTAGTATGGATTACAAACGTTTACTGTTTTTGCTGGGAAAGGAAGTAACAAACACTGCCTTCCTATGTAAGCAGACACAAAGCATTGTGGGAAATGAGAACCGTGACCCAAAGCAACAGTCTGCAGGATGTATACCTTCACAATAAGTGTGTTTATCTGGGAGGGGTGTTGTTAGATAGATCATGTGTTGTGATTCATTGACAGCTATACCTTCTGCTGTTCAACATAATGATGACTAGTAGATAATTAATTATTAGCGGTACTACATTTTAATTTTAGAAAGCACAAATCTGCTTATGAATTATAAAAATTAGTAAAACTGCTTAAGCGCAAACAAAATACTTGGTCTGCAATTAGCGGATTTGTGCTTTTGCAGGCTGGTGCCCACCACTGATAATCACCAATGTTTAAAATAGTTTTTTACAAATTCCTGATGCTTGTTCAAACCTACAGGCAGATTCTCTTTCTGCTGCAGAGCTGCCTTCTTTTTCCAAAGGCGCTGTCGGAGCTCAGCCAGGCGCCGGTCCATCACAGCAACCTCCATGTTGGTCTTGTTCAGGCAGTCTTTCTGCTGCTGCAGCCTGCTACTCTGATCCTGGTTCAGCCTGTTCCTCAGCTGGGGAAGAGGAGGATGTTGGATTGTAGAAGAAAAGGAGAACAGTCAGTCTTRAAGTAAAAACCATCAGTAGATACAGGTTTTCACAACCCTGAAAAATAAGTAATGGAATCACCGCTCTCAAAGGAAGATTCAACAAGTCTGCTGCCTTCTTTACATTTGTTTTTTGTATTGTTTTGACTTGGCGCTCTATAAATAAATTGAATTAAATTAAACTGAACTGAAGTTCAATATCGCTCATCGCCCAAAGACAATAAGAAGACAACAATACTTTTCTTCTTCTCTATGTGTTTGTGTCTGTCTGTTAGCAAAATATCTCAATGAAGCTCTCAGAGGGTATTCATTGGATAGGAGTCTACTACTGATAAACTTCTGAGATCAACTCAAAATTGCCACCAAAACTGTAGGGGGTGTAGCTCAGTGGCAGAGCATTTGACTGCAGATCAAGAGGTCTTCAGTTCAAGCCTGGATACCCCCTGTATTTCTAATAAAAAAAAATTGCCACCAAAACTAATCAACTTTAGCCAACAATAAAATGATTATAACTCAGTGAAATTCGGTGTGGTAATAACGGCGAGTCATCCACAACACATACTTCCAGCTTTAAAAGATCACTCAAAATCTAGTGCCTAATATTCTTCCCAGGTCAAACCTACTTAAGCATTACTCTATTTGTCAAGATAAAAAACGATCTTAGTCTAAAACACTGGAACTAAATGCATCGGGCAATAAGCATTCCTTTAAAGAACTGTCATAAACACAGGTTTTGGGACAACGTGAGCAGTACCAGCGACAAACAGAGACGGAGGCATGTGATAAAAGATAAGTGATTTTTATTTTTACAGGTGCGGGAGGGATCTGGGGTCTGGACCTGGAACAGAACGGTAGTAGAGGTGAGTACTTGATAATTTTCCAGAAGAGGACTTAAACAAGTGAGTGCGGCAGGTAGGCTCTTACGGTTTGGGGAAGGAGATGAAGCACGGAGGAGTTGGTCCACAAAGGTAGGATTCCCAAGGTGAGTATTTACAGGTGCGTGGATATTTACAGTGATTTGTTGGAGGCAGCGCATGAGAAACTGGTGAGAGGCTTGAAGTCCAAGGCAGCAGGCAAAAACGTACTGGAGAACTAATTTCCTGAAAATAGGTAAATACAAAAACACAAGCAATACAAAAC
>NW_013953377.1:11247-12666 GCF_001266775.1 Austrofundulus limnaeus
AGCTAAAGGTGACACAGATACTTTATTAAGGTATAGTATTTAAATATATGCCTGAGAAACACATAATATTGCCCCTTTAAGCTGTTTAATGAAATAACTGTGTGCCATATGTGGTTTGTTTACATTCAAATAAAGGATTTTGTAGTTTTGTGGTAGAGCTGATTCGAGTTTTAAGATGTCTTTCGTACCACATTTCTTGAAAAGCTCTTACATTATGTGAAACACAATAAGAAGTGCTGATGCATAACATTGTGAGGAACAAGTCAAATCTAAACTGTTTTAATGAAAGTAAGCACTGAGTGTTGAGTGGTGGAACAGAGACAAACAGGCAGGATGCCGGCACACCTGCAGCTCTCTGTAGAGGCGCTCCAGCTCAGCTGTGGAGGAGGTGTTGTGTTGCTGYGGAGGAAGAGGAGGCTGGAACCTGCTGCTCCTCAGGGCCTGCAGCTGCTCGCTCAGTTCCTCCACCCTGGCTGCAGCCATCAGCAGCTCCCTCTGCTTCTGGTGGAACAGGCTGGTCATCTGCTCGATCTCCTCCACTAACAGAGTCCCACAAACACATCAAACAGTTCTCATTTAAACCAGCTGGAGTCACATTAAATAAGACCAGTCACAAGTTTTCCTTATTTCCTACAGAGACTAACGTCTGTTAACAGTCTTTAATGTTCTGTCATTGACTTTCAGCACTTTCAAGTAATTTCAGTGACTTTTGTTGGGTTTTAAACAAGAGAATTTATTAGTTTTACTACTATCACACTTAAATGTCAACTAATTAAGATGTCAAACATAAAATGACCTAGTTTGCTGTTGCTGAGGCGTTTCTGCTCCACCTGGCCCCTGAGGGCCCGGACACGCCTCAGTTTGGCCTCCTGGTTGTGTGCGTTTTCCTGAAGCTGCCGCAGTCGCTCCTGTTCAGACACCTCCTGATGTTGCTGCTGTGTCTGCAGCTGCAGGTAACGCAGCTGCTGCTCCTGCAACACGCAGCACAGACAGAGGGGCTGATTTAATGGAGGGATGAGGACACYACACTTTTACCTGGCACTCCGTCAAGACTATTTTAGAATGGCAATATGAACCACAAAAYTAAAAAATAAAACAAGTCATAAACAAGGAATYGCATATACTACAGCTTATACTCAGTATAAAGCATGTCTTTAGCTGTTTGTCAAATAAATCAACAAAATCAAGGCAAATATTCCAAATCCTGTAGGCAACAGCTTTAAAGTATTTGTGATCATTAAATGAAAAACTGAATAAGATAGCAGAAAACCAGTTGAATCTCTTCTAACAAGGCTTTATTCTCATCTCTCTCCAATCAGCTCCAGCAGTTTTATATATTTTTATTTTTTGCTTTCTTTCTCTTTTCAGAAGAAGCCAGTTCATGCCAGTAATTATTAATTGCGTTAATGCCTTATGGAC
>NW_013953377.1:12676-15128 GCF_001266775.1 Austrofundulus limnaeus
AACGGAAACACTGCAGTTGTGAAACTGTGTTTTCAACATCAACAGAATATCGACAAAGTTTTGCGAACATTTGCAATGGAAACACAGCTAGTGATGGAATGTTTAGTACTTATTCTTTCTTTCTTCTTGTTACGAAGTTTTACTGAACAGAAACTAACAGAAACATTACAAATATACAGTTTTCATACACCTGGGATGAGTGGGCAGAAGTAAACYCTTAAATTATCCCACCTCTTCTTCTGTAACCTTATTCCATCACTTTTTAGTGATCAAGAAAATTATTAGTTTCTTAAAAAACTAATGTATCAACAACACTTTCTGTCAATTCCTTTTTAGTTTAAACCCTTTGAAATTTGACAGTTTTGTTTCAAGATTAAACTCCAATTTACATGTTTGCCCTTAATGTTTATAATTTTACCAACAAACCAAGTTAGAATTAGTTTCTATTTGCAGAATTAGTTCCTTTGAGAATGTCTTACATATCAAAGTAAATGTATTACTGCTTGTTATCCTTAACTAATTTAAAAACCAATCAAACTGAATCGTGAATTGAATCGAGCCCCTGTGAATCAAATCGATTTGGGAAATCTGAATCGATACCCAGCCCTAGTAGCCAGTGCTACAAAACTAAAATGTGTTCTTTCTTTTGTTTGCTTCACATACAGTAGATGCTCGCTGTGATTGGTCAAATGTAGATTGCGTTGCACAAGTTGCATCATGACAACATGCACTGATGACAAACCGTTACCTTTAAAGAACGGCAGTGAGTTGTGAGTTCTGTGTCATTAGAGYCTGGGTGTACCTTGGAGGCCAGCAGGTGCTGCTGGGCACTGATCTGCTGATGCTGTCGGGAGGCCAGATCCTGCAGCTCGCTCAGAGTCACGTCCAGACACGGAGCTGAGACCTGCACAACATTCACAGTCACAGCTCACCTTTTCATTTTAAGCTTTCTTTGTTTTGTTTTGTTTTCTTTTAGAGGAGTGATTTCCTCTTGCATCTGCGTCCAATCAGGTCTGATCCATCTTCTCAAAATGTCTCACCCCATCTTCTAGAGATCTCTCCACAGTGGTCTTTGCTTGCTTCCTTTTCATCTTCTGATCTGCAGCTCTGAACCCATCTGGAAACAAAAACACAATCAGAAACAGTGCTGATCTTTGTGATGTTTGTGAACTGCAGAGGTTGGGTTATGAATGTTTTTTTAGTTAATGTTTTCAAGAATCAATCGGCAAGTACTGAACTCTATCAGCATAGGTAAACCTTAGAAAAGTAAGCAATGGTAACAGGAACCTAGGAAAAAAGTCAGAATTCTGAGAATAAAGTCAGAATTCTGAGATTAAAGTCAGAATTCTGAGATTAAAGTCAGAATTCTGAGAATAAAGTCAGAATTCTGAGATTAAAGTCAGAATTCTGAGATTAAAGTCAGAATTCCTTCTTTTATTTTTTCAGTGGCCCTAATCCTCTTCCGTACTTCCAAAAATGCTTGTCCTGTAAATCACTGTTTTCATTTGAAACATTTGTCTTTGTTGCTTCAGTAAAAGTCTGTCCCATTGTTTTAAGTCCACGACATACAGAAGAGTGCTTGCAGTCTAAACAAAAAGACTTTGAACTTCATTGTTRGAAGGAAATCATCTGCTGATGTCTGAATGTACTGAAGGATTTGCTGCCATCAGTTTCCTACCTGAGTCCCGCCCAGGAGCTCTGAAGTGGTGCAGAATGTAACGCACCTCCCCCCTCTGCTGCCCCCATCGCTGCAGCACCTCCAGCATTCGCTCMTCTTCTTCCACTACACGCTCTGAAAGGTTGGGAAACAGAATAATCCTCAGGAGATAGGAAATCACCTCGTTTTGTTCCYTCTCCCACCTTGGAAGTCAGAACTCGGGCCAAAGAACGTCAAAACTAATCTAACTGTTCCATCTGTGAGAAAAGCAGACCAGGCTCAGTGTTGGCAATAAAAGCTGAAACCAGTCAACACCATTCAACACTGGAACATGATGATGGTTGGACAGTACTGTGTGAGTGACTGCTTTACTTACATACAAATGGAAAATAAAATAATAAGTTTATTCTTGCAGCCAGGCACGGTGCGCTGCACACACAGAGCACACACTGCGCATAGGGCATCAAGTGTTCAGGGGGACAGAAAACATCTGGTTCATAAAAACTTCGTTATGACAACAAATACTGTATTTATTCAGGTATAATAATACGATCTCAGGTAAAATACGATCTCATGTGTAATACGATCTCATGTATAATACGACCTCATGTATAATACGATCTCGTATAATACGATCTCATGTATAATACGACCTCATGTATAATACGATCTCATGCATAAAATGACCTCATGTATAATATGATCTCAAGTATAATATGATCTCATGTATAATACGACCTCATGTATAATATGATCTCATGCATAATATGACCTCATGTATAATATGATCTCATG
>NW_013953377.1:15138-16733 GCF_001266775.1 Austrofundulus limnaeus
TGTTCGAGGAGCGGCTCGGTCACACACTAATGTCTTTAGTTTGCTATCATTACTGAGCTGCAGGACTGCTTTTTTTACCCCTTTTTTTCACATCATGTCTCCTGCCTGGATCTGTTATTATCTCACTCTGAAGCATGGAGGAGTGACAGAGGTGAGCTCGTTTCAACTGATTTTTACGACGCGGTATCATTTCCGGACCCAATAATTTTGCCGATATTTCAGTTAAAATACACAAGTAAAAATATTTATCCGAGTATAATACTACCCCCCAACTTTATGGATGATTTTATGGATTAAATTTTACGTATTATACACAAATAAATACGGTATATCAAAATACCAAGTGTCACTACAAAATGGTATTGTTCATATCAACTGTAAACACACCAAATAGAGACAATTACAGAGTTACCACACAGACCTGTCCAAGTTTGTCCCCCCTCGAGTCATTCATTAAATCACAGGAGAAGCCGGTCAGGTCCTGCTCACATGTAGGTGTTCAGAAATGAACCAGCAGAGCAGAACCAAAAGAGGCGTGGAGCAGAACTCAGCTGGGCTGAAGTGGACCGCCTGTGTGACAGACGTCTGCTGCCTCGTAACAAACAAAACAAACTGAATAACTTACTTTAGTCATCCTGTGGTGGTTAAATATGAATTAAACTAACTACAAAGTTRCTGTTTCTTCTGAGTACAAACACACCATTTGACTCCATGATTAGGGCTGAAATAAGCAAAGAAATGTGAACAAATGACATGATGCTTGAGCAAAACAGCTGAACATTTAGTCTCTCATCTTCTGTTTTTAACCAGACAAATCCCAGCACTTTTTTTTAATCAGTGAATCCCTGTTCCTGCTGCTTCTGAAAGATGACTGAACAGATTCTGGATTTGCACAGGCAACGTCAACAAAGAAGCCACTGGTGTTTTTAAACCAACACTATTTATGTGACTTGTTATTTGTTGCTAACCCTTGTGTTTTAAAACCACAACACTGTGAAAGTGTGGTATGAATATTCACCTGTCCCTCTCCACAGCTCAGCCAAGCAGCAGTCGACCTCACCAGGCTCCTTGCACAGATCCAGGACGTCTCTGCACATGGTCTCTGGCATGATGGGGACCTCGCTGACGTGCTGATCATTGTTGCTCAGGTAAACTGTGAGGAACATCTAMAAACACACAACATGCATCAGGAACAGCACGGTTCAGGTGAAATAAAGTGCCAGTGYGTAGGGTTTTTAACATTTGACCAAGTGAACACTGAACTGCTCCTGCTGGCTCAAACTAATGGTCCAGTTCAAGGTGAAACAGACGGCTGATGATGTTTTTATCTGTGTGGGCATRAGTTTATTTGTCTGTGCTGTTAGCAAAATATCTTAGGAACCACTGAATGGATTTTAATTTAACACTGAGGAAGTAATAATTGGGTTGATATCTTCTGAAGTCAACACACAGCAAATACAAAACTTGTTATAACCAGGTTAATCTGACAGATTGAGTTCAAATTTGACGTGGAAGCAGCTGAGCGTCACCACAGAGCACCTGAGAACTAACTGTTGCAGCCAACCCTGTTCATTTCTCATAACCAGACTGATTCC
>NW_013953377.1:16820-17992 GCF_001266775.1 Austrofundulus limnaeus
AAAGGTAAATCATGAAAATTAACAAGGCTGCCCAAACTTTTTCATATGTCTGTATCGTGATGTCTTGCAGTTTATCGTCAGCATAACCATATTGTGAACTGTGTGTCCAAGTTCCTGACAACATGCAGTCCTTTTTAATGCCTCTTTTATTTCTGTGCTAAATTATAAATGTATATATAGATTAGGGCTGCAACGATTAATCGATCATTAAAATAATCGTTAGTTGCAGCCCTAATATAGATTGGATGAGACTTTTGGTAAAGTCTTAACATATAAGCTTCCTTTTAAGATTTMTTTTGGCAAAAGAAGAATAGACAGATGCAAACAGCTTATTTTTGTGTTATTTCTGGTAGCAACATTTGAAGTTTTTTTTTTTTTTTAATCTGTAGCTCTAATAGAGCTGAAGCTGCCCCTAAAAACACATGACAACTTGAACTTCTTCAGTGTTTCAGTTTCTGGTAAAGCGGTTAGATGTAGATAAATTAAACTCATAAATCAGCAGTTATAGCTGTCTTACACTCAGCAGAAAGTGATGTATAACTCACCGGCATCATGTTGGCGGGTCTCCCTCCTGTCGCATCCAGACTGCCGATGAACCAGCCTCCTCCTCCTCCTGCTCCTGCTCCTCCTCCTCCTGCTCCTGCTCCGCTCACACTGCTTCACAATTACAATATTCTCCTCATCTTCCACCTGTTGCAGCGAGTCGGCGGGCCTCTTTCATCCCTCTCCTCTCCAGAAATAAAAGCAGTAACCCGGGACTGAACCGTGGTACCAGAACCTGCCGTGGAGCGTCGAGGAGAGGAGAGGAAACAAAGCAGGGCTGTGGAGCTGAAGATAATCCCTGCCGAGCTCCARTCCTGCTCAACATCCGCAACGAGCCACGATCAGCGCGCGTGCGGGACTGGCATCAGTCAGCGGACAGCTGGCACTAGCATGAGCGTCCGGCCCGGCAGGATCCAGGTTCCTGTTCGTTGCTTTCAAAATAAAAGTATGGGAAGAAATGTCCTGATGCATCTCAGTAATCCAGGTAGAAAAAAATCAAAAAGAAAAAACCAGTAGTTCCTCTGGATGAGTTCTTCTTTAGTGAAACGTTTCATCTCTCCTCCAACAGACTTCTTCAGTCTGATGAGTTTCAGGTGAACTCAGCCTTATAAGCTCCGCCTCCACCTGGA
>NW_013953377.1:18129-20057 GCF_001266775.1 Austrofundulus limnaeus
TCATTATAATTATTGTGTTTGCTGAACATCTACAACCAAATCACTTTTGGAGTCAACCAACTTCAACATGGCCACCACAGTCAAATGACCTCAGCAAACACAAAAAATWGCTCCAAGTTATAAAATCTTATAGACATTGAGCTAAAATCTGGAGTGTAGATGAGAGTTTTTTACAACAATGGGCTAACAGAGTGTGTGAAAAGTYGTAATAAAACATGAGACTATCATATTATTTAGGTTTTATTAAACTGACTGTAACTCTGACATTTCTCATCATCCAATGACCAGAGCCTAAAACTGTCATGGAAGGGGATTGGCAGTMTTAAGKAATGCTAGGCCTTTAATTTRTAAACATTTCCTAATGAATCAATMATATTAGATATTAGACACCTGGCAGAGCTGAGGCCTGGGATATTTTTAACAGTCACTGGTAATGGGTAAATCATGAAAACAAAAACTTGTCTTTTCCACCTTTAAGCTGGCGTTCTGTTCTATTCAGGACCATAAGAGATATTTGTGCAGCTAACTCCCATGATACACTGGGCCATCTGTTACTTCAGCAGGGTGTCTGCTGATAGGCTGAGAGCCAGATGGACTCCCACAGCTCCCAGACCTGGACGGAGGCAGCATTCAGCGTTTCCCAACCTGTCATTACACTGTGAAAACTCAGCTTAATGCTGGACTAAAAGGTGGTGACTACGAATAAAAAATCATTACTTCAAATTATTATGATAGAATAAAAGGATAGAAACAGTCTTTATTGTCCCGCATGGGGAAATTCAGGTGTAACCAGCAGATATACATTTGTAGGAGACAGCCAGCGTCTCTTACACACCTTCTCAAATTCATGAGGAAAATACGGTTTCTTTTTCTTGAAAGATAAATACCTCTCTGTGATGGAAGTGAGAAAACACACTCAATAATTTGTAGTTCCAATTCTAAAATAAAGGATATTTATTTACTAGGGCTGCAACAATACATGTACCTGTATCGAACAGTACTTTAGGTTCAGTACACACTTGTATGGAACCAAACAGATTTTAAAATTTATTTTATCAACTTGTCTTCTGAAGATGCTCTGTGTTGAAGGATCAGTGGATCTGTGTTCGACTACTCYGCCTAGGCTGCATTTTTGAGCACAGATCCACTGAGAAACTTGTTGTTTCAGCAACATTTAATTTAAAAACTGTACTTTTGAGGTTAAACAAATGTTCATAATTAATTTAAATAAATTACAAGTTAAAAGGGGCATGGACATTTCTCTTTTTTGTATCGAAAAAATACCAAACCGTAAGACTAAAGTGTCGAACAGAATTGTGAATTTTCTGTATCGTTGCAGCCCTAATATTGACAGAATAAAATGAACTAACTATGTACAAATTAAGGTTAATGATCTGAACTTTATGAGATAAAATACTGACAATAAACGCCTCGCGTCCGACATGATTTACTGTAAATACAAGATTCAGAAAGAACAAAACAGTAATAGGCTTTAGATCTTATTAAACAGTTTACAGGTACGTTAACTTTGTGACAAGGTTTTTAGATTTAGAAAAGTAAAGAAAAAAGAGGATTAGTAAAGATTTAATTGTTATCGATTATCTTATCAAAAGGTGAGGACCAGAACAGTCCCAGGTGGTCTGCGTCTTCCCGTCAGCTGCATCTCATAAGAACCCCTACACATTAATCCAGAGAAACACTTTATTGCTATGTGGTATTATCAACTGTAGCAACAATAAAGATAGTAACAACAAAAAATAAACATAGATCAAAATAAAAATAATAATTACTGTACTGGTTTTTCAACTTGAAATGAGATAAAAATGAAAATAAAAGCAAGTTGATTGAGTACATGTTGAGGATGAGTCCCAGCTAAATGCTAGCTCATCATCTGTAAATCTAACTGAGTGTGAATCATTTTTGTGTAC
>NW_013953377.1:21485-22579 GCF_001266775.1 Austrofundulus limnaeus
ATGGATGGATGGATGGATGGATGGATGGATGGATGGATGGATGGATGGATGGATAACTAATAAAACTGGCCTTGACTGAAAGGATGGTACCTTAACTGGATGTTTTGTTGCACAACCCTTTGAGGGAAGTGATTTTCAAAGGTTCTTTCACTAAAACACCTCAATCTGGGACTGAGACCTCGGTAGGTGATAAAAAATTGTGTCCATTAATTGTGATATTTAGCCGATAACATTATTATGACAATAATTAGATGACAACTGCACTGGCATGTGGTCCACCTTTTCTCCCCAGTCCTGAGGATATTAAACCTGCGAATAATSTGTGCAGCTGTGGTCACAGGAACAACAAGCTGCTTGGAGATGGTCTTATAGTCTCATCTTTAACATGATGTCCATCATTGTCTCCAACGTTCCTGAGACACTGTCCTCAGCTTCCTGTGGTCCATGTCCAGTGTGGTACACACCATGATGCCAAACAGCACTGTGACTACCTGATTACAGGACACACCTTAGTTTAACATGTCTCTAAAGTCAAACTTGTTTCAATCTTTTCCTTGTACAGTATTTTATTATTTTATTGGTACTATTACTGTTAATTCTTCTTTCTTATAAAAGACTGTAGAACTTTTTGTGTGAACCTATATATCTGCTCCTGAATTTCCCCTCTGCAGGACGATAAATGTTGTTTTGTTTCGTTTTATTCTTTTCTTGAGGTACAATCTTTAAGGTCTGTTTCATTTGTTTGTTTTTTATAAATATTTCTGTTGAAACAAATTTCACAGGCAGTGACTTTCACTCTTTTATTTTTTAATGTATTCTTAACAAGTGGCAAATTCACAAAACCTGCAGCGTCAGCACTCTAGAAATGATGGTAATTTAAAAGTTTCAGACAGGTTCCAGGGCTCTCTTGTATAAACGGTGCGTACGCAAACAAACGTTACGTGCGCCAGGTTCTACGCCCACGTTGTGATGGATAAAAACCAACGTTGCGTGAAAGTGTGCGTATCTGCCGTGAGAATGTGCGTCAGACACACAAAGTTTTTCAGTCGACCGTTTTAACTCACAAAGTCATGAATCTGAGCTGAATCCACAGA
>NW_013953377.1:24125-25491 GCF_001266775.1 Austrofundulus limnaeus
TCTGATCCCACAGAGAGACAATCTGAGGACAATCTGAGGAGAACCTCACACTCTGGACACATTTACATCTATTTTACAGATTTAAATGGAGGCGTGTCAGGGGGAGGAGTCTCAGGTCCACCTTCATTGGGATGTATAAAGTAAAAGTGCGCAGGAACCTGCGTGCGCACAGTTTTATACATCTGAATATTTTGGTGCAGCGCACTTTTCTAAATTTGTCCATAAGTCAACTTTTAGTGTGAAAGCTGCGCAATCCTTTATGCCCCAGATGCCCACTACATCTTGGCAACTATTTAATGACATTGTTTGTGCTTAAACCTTTTTGAATATAATCAAAAATGAAGGCGCTGCAACATGCATGAGGAGGTCAACTCCAAACGTTTCCAGACATCGTGGAAACTCTCTCACAAAAGCTTTTAGCCATGCGGAGCAGCACAGTGGAAAAACTAGCTTTAGGATTTGGTTCACTAGAAGTTRGAATCAGAGTTAAAATGATGAACCTTTTTTAAAGTATTTAGGTCATGAATGAGTTGTGTTCCAGTTTAATGCTGACACCTTGTTTTCTAAGAAGGTAAGTGAGAACAGTTGAGTTTGTCAGCGCTTTCTTAGTTCAGTTAAACTAAAAGGTTACGAAGTATCCACGAAGGACTCCAAGCTGAGCTGAAAATAAAGCAAAATGTGAATTATTATGTGCTACWGTCTTTTAGTTCTTAGGATGGGGCTCATGGGAGATTGTTCATGCTACTGTCAGCAACCRATGTCCTTGTCAACAAAAACTTGAATCACATTTTAAGCCTTGCATTATTCAACAGAATAAACAGGAAGTGGTGAAAGTCAGAGACAAAGATAGATGAGTCTATGTGGGACGCAGCCATCCAGCTAGCATGCTGTCCCACATCCAGCTGAGGGAGGAAAAGTGGAGCAGAGCCGTCTTCTTTCAGGTTCACAGAGAAGAAGTGGGTCACTGCCATCACTCTCCACACCAAGGTCAACCCAAAAACCCTGAGCCAGTCACAGATTGTGGGATGCTTTCTGCCCCTAAAACCAACGCCGAGGAGTAAACAGACCTCCTGTCACACTTAAATGTACTTCAAAAGTACACAAACTGAAAGTATTTATACATGGCAAACATAGCTACTCAAAGACCAACATTCTGTCAGTGATAAAACACAAATAGGAAACCGCAGAGGGATTACTAACTGTTGATTGCTGAAGAATGAATTAACTAAAGCTAAAATCAACCAGCTAACCAGTGGCGTCACTATGCCTACTTTAGGGGGGTTGGAGCCCCCCTAAAATATTTTAAAGCCCCCCTAAATTATTTTGGTGTAAATTTTTTTTTACAAAAATTCAATATGGTGTGGTC
>NW_013953377.1:30050-31738 GCF_001266775.1 Austrofundulus limnaeus
ATGTGTGTGTGTACTTTTATTTGTTACCTTTTTAGAACTGTTTCTGGTTTACACACCTACCACCAAGGAGGTTCTATAGAACAGATGGAGTGCTCAGAAACCACATGACCGTGTGATCGGCTGGTGAAGCTAACGGCTAACGCTAAACAGTCAAGAGTCTGGATTTCCCATTACTGTACATGTTGACAACAGAGCAGAAAAAAAAGACTGACAATGTAGAAATCATTAAAACTATTAATAATAATAATCCAATTATTATTAATATTTTACACTTTATATAATCTATCTAATGTTTTAAATGTCAGAAAAGCTGTTTGTGTTATGGATTTAGCAACAGAAGATAAACAGGAAAACGTCTCATTTCACAACACAAGTCAGCAGATTTGTAGCTGTGTATTTGATTTGTTTGGCTTTCAAATCTGTGCAGCACAATTCGGGCTCTTTCATTCAAAAGTGGTGAACAAGGTTTTATTCATTCTACACTTTGCAATTTCTGCTTTAGTGTTGCTACCGGTTCAAGAAAGTGACCAGTGGTTCCCARCCTTGCTGGCTCAGAGGTTGTGAAAATATTATTTTGTTTGTATGTAAAATTCAACAAGTCTATTTGAATTATTAAAACTCTATATAACTCAGTTCTTCTTTTTTATATTTCCAAATAAAAGTTTGCAACTATTAACTTCATTATTGTATTATTTTGATGAAGAGATAAAGGTTGAATGCATCTTTGGGAGAATTGACGTGAGGGATCAGGGGTGGGTGATTCAGCTTACCTTGAGGAAAATATGTTGGGAACCACTGTCTTAGATTATTGCTGTCCACACAAAAACACAACAGTAGAGTTTCAGGTTTATCTCTGGGATCCAGTTTTGAAAAATACCATTTAGAAGCACCTAAAATACAGTTTTTGTGTGGCTGCAAAGCTGGAAAAAAAACCTCTGTGTATCCACAAAAGGCTGATTCAGTGTGGTCAGGACCTGAGTGTTGTCCTCAATAAACATATTAGTTATATAATAAAAGTTAAAACAGAGAACATGTAGATTTATTTGAGTTATAAATTTGTGACCTTAATGAAAGACTTTTAATGCTTTTGTTTACAACATACTAGAAGCAGACCAGCTGTGTATTATTCTTAAAATTGTAATTATCTAGAACAGGCCCCAGTTAGGTTTCTGTTTTAAATGTACAAGGTACAGATATAGGACTCACAAAGCCCCTGAGAGAGGTCCTGTGTACCTCTCTGTCTGTCTGTCAGCTGGTCAACAGGCTGGGGTACTGTTAAAGTCCTGAGGCTGCAGCTCCTAATCCAGTCAAGAGTTAGCACAGCATCACATGGCTTAATCCCACTAAGCAGCCTATAAACCTGCACGCCACAAAGGAAGAAATGACTGATCCAACTTCTGTCTGAAAGATGTCAACAGCTTCTGGCAGATCGTGAGTCCTCTAAACCAGTGATCAGTCTGAAGTCACTTCTTTGAGTTTAGTACGTTCTTAATCCCCAAGAAACAATAGCCTTCCTGTTCAACGCAAATTACATAAACAATTAAATGTTGTCCTTGTTTTTACATTATTCTGAAGAAAATTCTGTGTATTATTAATTGAATTTAAGATGCAGTCTTTTATTTTCAGTCATAAGCTTTAAACAGAGTCAGCAGTGGTGGGCAGCGCTAATCCAAAAATTAGCTCCGCAA
>NW_013953377.1:32202-34162 GCF_001266775.1 Austrofundulus limnaeus
TTTATGTACAATATATGCACAACACTGCCAACTAGCGGTGTATGAATCCTTGTACAGATTTATCCTACAACCGCTGATTGGTGGGGATGTGATTTGCTGAAACAGACCTTTGGCTCCTGGTGTAAAAATTAAAAAGTTGTTGAGGATTGCTAGTTCGGCTGCTTCTTTGTCTTTTTCTTTTGTTTGATGTAGATTTTTCATTAAAGAAGCATCAAAAAAGCAATTTTAAAACTGTTTAATGGAAAACTGAAGCGATGCATTCTGGGTACATGACGGATTTGTGACGGGAAACGAAAGCATGGAGTACAGGAAACTATCTGCAAACTTCAAAATAAGAGCTTGGATTTTAAAGTTTTCCATGTAGTTGCTCAAGTTGACCACTAGATGTCTGTCTAACCCCGTTGGACGATTGCTTCGACCAATTAAAGTATTGAGCTCCAACGTTTAAACTTTTTTTTTTAAAGGAGCTCAGATTGTAAAGTAAAATAAATCAATACATACAAAATTTTAGAATGGATTACAAACGTTTACTGTTTTTGCTGGGACAGGGAGTTCTAAAGTATAGTATAGTCTGTAAACTCAACCTTTGTGTTGAGCTTATGTGTGTCTGTAAACTCAACCTTTGTGTTGAGTTTACATGCGGCCAATGATATCCCAGGATTTACTGCATCATCAATAAACTACACAGAAAAACAAAAACAGCAGGTTTGTTTTGTTTAAAAAAAACAGAGTTTGGATTGTGTGTGAACGTAGCCTTAGCCTTTGATTACTGTGACAGGTTAACAATGAACTGATCAACACCTTTAATTAGTTGTGTGATGTGAAATGTTCTTTTTTAATATGAACTAAATTTAATTGTAAGTTCTAACCATGAATTGCTCAGTGACTGCATGAAAACATGAACTACAGTAACTGAAGTTTAGGTTTCTAAGTACTGCATCTATTATCAAATATTTGTGAGTACAAATTTATTCTGCTGTTTTAGTTTTCCTCTGGCTGAGAAGACTTTGGCTTTAACTTCAGTTTCACCATGATTTGCTTCAAATAACTTTGCTAAACTGACGTCTCATAAGAAATCTTTGTCTCAATGTTGGCTGATACAGAAAAAAGGCCTCACCAAATACCCCTGGTAACTCCATTAGATTCACAGAGTTCACTATTACAGCTGTCTTATTATGTAGACTTGAACTTGATATTGGGATTACAGGAACAGCTCTAAAATGGTTTGAGTCTTATTTAACTGATAGATTTCAGTTTATAAATGTTAATAATGAATCTTCTTACACCAGAGTTAGTCATGGAGCTCCTCAGGATTCAGTGCTTGGACCAATCCTCTTTACTTTGTATATGCTTCCATTAGGTAAAGTTATTAAACAGCATGGGATAAATTTCCATTGTTATGCTGATGATACTCAGTTATATTTATCAATGAAACCTAATGAATCCAACCAGTTACTTAAACTACAAGCATGTCTTACAGACATAAAAACATGGATGATTCTTAACTTTCTGCTTCTAAACTCAGATAAGACAGAGGTTATGGTTTTTGGACCTGAACATCTTAGGGACCAATTTGCAGCCTTTCATCTCCTCTGGATGGCATTAATCTGGCCTCCAGTTCTAATTGATCAGGACATGTCTTTTAATCCCCACATTAAAAATGTTACCAGGACCGAAATATCTTATTGTTCCATACTTTCCTAACAGAGCACTTCACTCTCAGACTGCAGGTTTACTTGTGGTTCCTGGAGTTTCTAAAAGTAGAATGGGAGGCAGAGCTTTCAGTTATCAAGCTCCTCTCTTGTGGAACCAACTTCCAGTTTCTGTCCGTGAGGCTGACACTCTTTTAAGACTAGATTTAAGACTTTCCTTTTTTGATAAATCCTATAGTTACACTTAGGTTTCCTGAATTATTCTTCATTTCTGCTGCTATAGTCTTATGGTGCGTTCACACCAAACG
>NW_013953377.1:40891-42973 GCF_001266775.1 Austrofundulus limnaeus
GCTGGTGCCGTATGGTGACGCACTTTTTTTTGCTTGTCCAGTCAGGTGTGTCCCTTAAAAAAAGTCCGTCAAATCAGGTGTGTCGCTTTAGAACCGCCTTTCGTTGGGACACGCCCACTCGTCCGCAGAGACCCCTACTTGAAACTGTTTGACAACCAAGGGGAAGGTACATCTATAGATTAATTGGAGTTAAATGAATGTTTGTTTGGCCAGTGACAAATTAAATTTTGCTTCTCCTAATTTTTCATAAGCACTGAAGAGCTACTTTAAATAAGCTCAGGAGCTACCGGTAGCTCACGAGCTACTGGTTGGAGACCCCTGTTTTAGGCTCTCCAGAATGATCTCTGGAAATGTTACTGGTTTTTCCAATGTTTATAGTGGAAAGTCAAAACAAAAAAAAAGTGGTTAAAAAACTAATTACTRTGACAGGCCTCTGATGACTGCAGTAGCTTGATGGCCTCATAATCCTG
Source organism: Austrofundulus limnaeus (assembly GCF_001266775.1). Taxonomy (NCBI): domain Eukaryota; kingdom Metazoa; phylum Chordata; class Actinopteri; order Cyprinodontiformes; family Rivulidae; genus Austrofundulus; species Austrofundulus limnaeus. The sequence goes on from NW_013953377.1 coordinate 41,362, forward strand.
AGGTTGCAGGTTCAACACCAGGGGTCAGATTTGTCAAGGATTGCGTGAAAACCATACTAAAAATGAACATAAAAGGTGAAAATGAGCGTACGCATGGGTCACAGCTGTGAGGGACCACACATTTTCACGTCAAGTTTGGATTTTATAAATCACAACCTTTGCGTGAAAAGTGGCGTACGCAAGTTTCTGGGCCTGTTTTGTGCGTACGCAAGCTTTATAAACCAGACCCCAGGTTGCTTCAAAAAGGGTATGTGGTGTAAAACAAGTGCCAAATCGTTCACGCAGGTTCACTTGCTGTTTGCAGGAGGGATCAGCCAAAATAAAGACAACATGATGAATATTGCTGTGGGCAGTTTGGGATAGTTGCAGGGGTTGACACAAGGACTTTTTTCAGATTGTCCACTGGACAACATGAAAAAAAAAATCTGGTTGTCCTCAAAACATTTTGGTTGTCCACAAAAATCTCAATGAAAAATTAATTAAATGAGTACAAAGTTATATACAAAGTTTAGTGTACACAAATGTTCTCAGTCAGCATGTCAACAGTTTCAGGAGCTGCTTGAGTAAAACGTCTCCTCATCCTCTTTGAAACAGAGACCAAAAATCAACATCCATAAGCTTTCTGCTAACAGGTCAAACATTTTCATTTAAATAGTAGCGTACTGTCACATGACCTTATTAAAAGTTACAGTTTAGTGTTCTTAGGACTGAAGACTTTCTGAGGAAAGAAAGGTTTTCAACAGCTCTTCTGTCATTGTAGTGTTTTCAACTGATGAGCTTTGATATATTTATTTTAAGGAATGATAGGACAAGAAGTTCTTTGCACACACAAAAAAATATTTTTATTCTTTTGTTGTTTTTTAAACCAAACTGACGAGTTTCTCCACTAAAAGCATTGTGTAACTTAAAGGTATTGAAACACCTGGTTAAATTTAGCAGATATTTGTGATTAACTACAAGCACCTGAAGCTGACTCAGAGAACTCTGTGATTTTAGAAAAAATAAARGTCAAATGTAGACGTAGACTTTGTTAGGATGAGGGGCATTAAAATACAGTATTTCATCTTTAATATTTTCCAACATTCATATTAAAGTGTGCTCCCATAGCAGCTCTGTTCATTGGAGAATGGGGTTGTGGGACTCGATCACGGTCTCACAGACTCAGCAGGCTTTTAGTTAGACACATGTCTGATTTAAAACAACACATATAATACACACCTTAATTAAACATTAGGGTGAGGAATAATGTCTGACATCTTGACTACATGTAGAGACAGCCTGCCCCTTTAACATATGTCATGATGTGGGGTCAGGATGCGAAGAGGTTTGTAACTTGATGTGTTTTTCTGGGTTCTGGTCACTGTTTAGTTGATGCCTGTCAGAGGCAGATTAAACTAAAGCTAATCAGTCTCCAGCTGTGTCCAGATGGTTCTGTATGACTCACTCAAACATTCACATGTCATTATTATTAACTGGTGTTAGATCTGAACAGGTAAAGGGTAAAGAACACTGCTTATTTTTTAACAGTGCTTATATACACTCACCGGCCACTTTATTAGGTACACCACGCCAGTAACGAGTTGGACCCCCTTTTGCCTTCAGAACTGCCTCA
>NW_013953377.1:45223-46873 GCF_001266775.1 Austrofundulus limnaeus
GCCGTAATGTGTTTTGGGGTTTGAAAACCACTGGGACGTCATGTTTAGAAAATAAACGTCTCAGTTTCTCTGAAACTCCCACCACACATGGAATGAGGACTGGTTTGGGTCTGGGTTTAGGGTGGGTTATGGGAAGAAACTTGTGCCATCAGAAAATGAATTTCAATAGCTCTGACTGTGTGCATAATTGTGTTAATGCTTTTCGCCATCCAACTCGTTCCACAATTTTTGTGCTATTTCAACAAAACTGTTCAGCTCATTTATGACAATCCTGCTATGACTTTTAGAATTTTACCAATTTGGAATTTACTTTTTTAGCTATTTCACTTTTTTTTGCCACTTTTTTGCCTTTGAAAAAGAGTGGAGCTGTTTTTACACCTTTTAAATCCTTTGAAATGTTTCTAAATCTTTACAGCACCTTACACATTTTGTTCTGGTTCTGCACTTTTTAACTTCCTTGTGCTAATTGTAGCTACTTTTTATGCTACTTTTAGCTTTTTCTACTATTTTGGCCAAAATCAGGCTCTTTCTACTATTCTGCTATTTTCTACCTTTCTGCTGTATTCAGCTATTTGCTGAAAAGTTAGCTAATATTCAGCTGTTATTAGCTAAAGTTAGCTTTTAAGCTAAATACACTTTTTTGTAGCTATTACAACTTATTTCTGCTAAGTTCCGCAAATTTGTGCTCCTTATGCATCCTTATGCTAAATAAAATCATTTTCAGCTACTTTTTTGTTGTTTTACTGAAGATTTTGGCTATTTTAGCTATGTTAACACAATTTGTCACTTTTTTTGTACTTTTGTGCTTTGTTTCTGCGAATGTTACATTTTTACAACACTTACTATCTGAGTGCTAATTTCAATCTGTGGTTGCTATGTTTAGCTTATTTTATGCTAATTTGAGCTTTGTTATTGTAGTTATAGATCCGCTTCTTTTTGATGTTCTGTTTTTTTCTACTTTTTGTGCTATTTCTGCTAATTTGTGCCAATTCTGCTTCTTACATATGTTTTCTGCTATTAAGCTATTTGTTAAAAAGTTAGCTCATATTAAGCGGTTATTAGCTAAAGTTAGATTTTTTAAAGCTAAATGCACATTTTTTTTGTAGCTATTATAACTTGCGTCACTTTTCTTCCTCTTATCCGGGGTCAGGTCTCGGGGGCAGCAGACCCAGACTTCCCTCTCCCCAGCCACTTGGACCAGCTCCTCTGGGGGAATCCCAAGGTGTTCCCAGGTTTAGCATTTTCCTGCATCAAATTAATCATTTCTGATCAGATTTAACTTGTTCCCATGACTGCTCAAAGAAAGGAACAAAATCCACTTTAACTTCAGACTATTCTAAGGATTTTGCATGGAACTTTCCTTTGTGGCCCTAATTAGCATCTCTTATACAAACCCACCAGACTTCCTGAYGCCTTAATGTTAACAGATAACGAGTGCCACAGTCCTAAAACCCGCTCAAGTTCTGTGCTTCCAACCCCATAAGCACAAGACTGTTGGTTCCTTTTCAAAGGGGATCATAAATGCCTTTAACCAGACTCTTCAGTGACTGAGACAAAGGACTTAAAATTAAATGTATCCGTCGGATAGTCGAACCTCGGATTCAGGAAGAGCAGTATGGTTTTCGTCCTGGTCGTGGAACACTGGACCAG
>NW_013953377.1:51623-52856 GCF_001266775.1 Austrofundulus limnaeus
CATGGCTTATCTTATTTTATTTTATTTATTCATGTTTTGCTGACAGCTGTGACCTTAGTATGTATCTTTCATTCCTCATGTAGAACTCATTTAGAATGAAAATCCTTGAATTCTTGATTTAACCTCATTATTCTGCACAAAATTTAACTGACTCAAATATGTTTGGAGCATTTTTAGCTCCTGATTTTTGTTGTTTTTGTGCAGTCGAGGTGATATTTTCATGATTTATTATTGTTGTATGGATTTCTTAAGCACCAAATATTTTTTCAAAATAAAGACATTAATTAATTTTACCAATATGCAATAAAGTTTTATATTAAGTTTAAGATTAATCATGATTAATCGTGATTAATTCACAGCTACTTTGGAGTTAACAGATTAAATTTTTAATCATTTGACAGCTCTATTATAAACAGATCCAAACGTATGTTGCTCAGACCAAATGTTTAACACATAATGTTTATCAAACTGCTGAAATAAATCAGGGCTGTATTGAAGTATAAAATCTCTAGTACTAGGTATTTATTCTTTTTGACAAATTGTGTTTACAAAGCCAAAGAAATTTATTTTTAGTGGGGGCAAAGGAAAAAAACCTTACAGTACAAAAAAAAACAAAAAAACATTATTGTTCAAATATGCTACAATTACAGTAAATTTAAATCTGTTAAGTTCAAAATGTAAAATTAAATAAAACTGAAGAGTTCAATCTTACAAATGCAGAATTTCAAATTAAAAACTGGGAACCTGGTTTTCATGGACACCAAATGGTTTATTTACCAGAGCAAAATGCTGCCCTTTCTTTTCTTCTTTCTTTGTATGTTCAGGAGTTTTCTGCGTCTTTCGTCAGTGTGGAATCAGACATGAAGAGCAGAGGTAAGCAGAGACACCAAGTGGTTCCAAAGAAGAGGACTGAAGTGAGCTGCAGCAGTGGTGATGATGAAGACTCTGATGTGGAGAAAAACTTCGCCCTGCTCACCAACAGAGGGGATGGAACCGGGGAGCTGGACCACCAAGGAGAGGAAGAGGAAGACCGCAGTGATGAAGAGGAGGGAGATGAAGAAGAATCAGATGGCAGGAATGTAGACTCTGAGGGTAGTGAGGAAGAGGAAGGATCAGACGGTCAGGTGGAAGGGAGTGATGATGGTGATGATGATGATGATGATGATGATGATGATGATGGTGATGATGATGGTGATGATGATGATGATGATGATGATGATGACCATGATGAGA
>NW_013953377.1:54643-55776 GCF_001266775.1 Austrofundulus limnaeus
ATTGGTTGTACGCTAAGCGACAGCGACAAAAGTTGAACATTTTTCAACTTTCATATGTCGCGTCGTAAGCTCGTGTGTGCACGTGTACGAGCGTGAAATTTCACATGCACKATTTTCGCCGGTCGCTTAGCTGGAGGAGGGCAAGCGATTGTCGCTTCACCGCACAGGCTCCATAGGAAATGAATGGAGAGCGAGCGACGTCGCCTTCCGTGTGTCGAGCCCTTCACAGCGCAGCTGTCCCTCCCTCCACTCTGCATTCTAAATGATTGACAGACCACCGAGTAACATTTTCGTCCAGTCTCRTCTCGTCAACGAAAACTCACACACGTTTCGTCTCGTCTTAGTCATCAAAGAACTATGTTTATTTTTTTACCGTCTCGTTATCGTCGTGAAAAAAGTGGGCTTCAACGAAAATATTTTGTCATCGTTTATGAAAACAACACTGGTCGTTTTAAGGACAGGATTAAGGTTCTGATCAAAGCAACTTGTTTTGGGGCTCATAAAGCTCACCTGAACCCCTCACTTCATCAGACACATTATGAGGAAAAGCTTGGTTTCACGTGACACCACAATGGAGGGCAGGAAGTGAAGTACCAATGGCTGCTCCGATCGTTTTAACGCAATTAATAGATATTTATACATTAATTTGACCATATAATAAATAATTTATGGCTCTTATTATAAAAAATGTTTGTCGTATTTGAAGCATGTAAAACGCGAGCAGATTCATGTGGAAAAAACACCTCAATCCCCGCTCTGGTGTCACCCCGACCCCACAGAACTAACAGAAAACCCCCAAACTGCTTTCTGACTGACGCCTGAAAATATTAAACAAGCAGCAAGAAATCTGCAGGAGGATGAATGAAAAGAGGAGAAAGTTGAATAAAGTTAACCTGCAGTGTAGAGACGGTGAGGTCAAGAGTGAGCAATGACATTTCAGAAATGTATTCAATTTATTATATTTGTATATTTTATAGTTAGTGTAGTTTTGTGTGTTTTAGTGTCTTTGAGACAAAATGAGATGGTGAGCTTGGAGCTGATTGAAATCAGTGTTTCCCCTTGGAAATTGGTCTTTGGGGGGGCTACTTGTTTTATAAAAACATAAATTTACGTGACTCACCTGCAATTATGGT
>NW_013953377.1:56600-61431 GCF_001266775.1 Austrofundulus limnaeus
TGTGAATCTTCCTGTGTGTGCATGTGTGAATCTTCCTGTGTGTGCATGTGTGAATCTTCCTGTGTGTGCACGTGTGAATTGTCCTGTGAGCACATGTAAATCTTCCTGTGTGAACATGTGAATCGCCCTGTGCACATGTGAATTGTCCTGTGAACGTGTGAATTGTCCTGTGAATGTGTGAATTGTCCTGTGAACGTGTGAATCTTCCTGTGTGCACATGTGAATCGTCCTGTGAACGTGTGAATTGTCCTGTGAATGTGTGAATTGTCCTGTGAACGTGTGAATCTTCCTGTGTGCACATGTGAATCGTCCTGTGAACGTGTGAATTGTCCTGTGAATGTGTGAATCGTCCTGTGAACGTGTGAATCATCCTGTGAACGTATGAATTGTCCTGTGAACGTGTGAATCGTCCTGTGTGCACATGTGAATCGTCCTGTGAACGTGTGAATTGTCCTGTGAACGTGTGAATTGTCCTGTGAACGTGTGAATTATCCTGTGAACGTGTGAATCATCCTGTGAACGTGTGAATCATCCTGTGAACGTGTGAATCATCCTGTGAACGTGTGAATCGTCCTGTGAACGTGTGAATCGTCCTGTGTGTGATTGTGATTAAGGCTCTTAGCTCCATTTCTTTGTTTACACACTTTAAAAATGAACCTTTGGTTTTGACCTGGACACGTGTTTTTTTGTTTTGTTTTTGTCGCAGACGATGAGAGATCCTCGATTYGACGACCTGTCAGGGGAATACAAACCAGAAATCTTTGAGACGACGTACAAGTTCATCAATGAGATCAAACACAAGGAAAAAGAAGTTAGGAAACTAAAATCTGTTTTTAAATCTGTATTCAGCTGTAAACAGTAAAATCTGAGAATCTGTTGTTTGTCTGCAGATTGTCCAGAAAAGACTGATGAAGATGAAGAAGAACAATCCAAAGAAGGAGAAGCTGCATCTCCTGCTGAAAAGATTGGTGAGGATCTGTTTGTAAAATGTTTTAACAACAAAGGAGAAGAGCAGTTTACTTTTATTTTGTCTTTGCAGTTCTCACACAATGACCCTTCTACATAAAAACAGTCAACCTTAGCATTAGTTGTGTAAAAACTAGTGCTGGGCACTTTAACACACATTAATGCAGACCTTGCTTAACGGTGATCATTTTTAACACAGGTATTTATTTCTTTATATTTCCTCCATTGGATCTCTGTTTACTGGGCTGGCTATGAACACACAGACCAGCACATACCCAGTGGTCACGGCGTGGGATCTTCATCTCCTTCTCACGTCTCTCATCCTGTGAGAGCCTTTGTTGTCTAGTCGCTGGCTCGGTAACTCACAGCCACTGTCATGAACCTGAGCAGGCTGGGGCAGGAACATGGCTGAAGTCACCAGATCCTCCAGGACATTTGTTTCTACTTTTCCCAACAGTGGACTGGAAAGAACTAAAGTTATCTAAGTGCAGCAACGCAGAGCAGTTTGTGCCTGAAACACCACTTCAGTTTAAAACCAGGATAAACAAACTGAGGCAGGTTCTGCAGACAAAACTAGTTGGAGGAAAAAAGAAGAAAGTAAGACTTTGCTTTGCCTTATTTGTTTAAAGTTTTTGAAAATTCATTGCTCCTTTTTTTTAATTATAAAACAGTATCTAATAATTGCTCTAAACATCTGCAGTTAGTTAATGTGCAGAATAATGAGGTTAGATTAAAGACTGTTTTTGTTATTCCAAATGAGTATTATGAGGAACGAAAGATAGATACTGAGGTCCCAGTTCTCAGCAACAAAACAGATCAGCAATAAGAAGTTAAAATCAAACAAAAGAAAACATTGTTCATAGTGTGTCACACACTGACTGTACAACAACACACAAATACAACACACAAACCTACTAACTGAGATCAGGATTAATTTCAAAAATATCGTCAGATTAATCCCCATTACAGAATTTAATCTATGCCCAGCACTAGTAAAAACCATCCATCCGTCCATCCATCCATCCATCCATCCATCCATCCATCCATCCATCCATCCTAACTTCCATCCATCCATCATCCATCCATCCATCATCCATCCATCCATCCATTCATCCATCCATCCATCATCCATCCAACCTAACTTCCATCCATCATCCATCCATCCATCCATCCATCATCCATCCATTCATCCATCCATCCATCATCCATCCAACCTAACTTCCATCCATCCATCATCCATCCATCCATCCATCCATCATCCATCCATCCATCATCCATCCAACCTAACTTCNGGTGAACTGGAGACCTGTCCAGGTGTCTCTGGTGAACTGGAGACCTGTCCAGGTGTCTCTGGTGAACTGGAGACCTGTCCAGGTGTCTCTGGTGAGAGGTGGATATGGAGGGATGCAAAAAATAGCTCTGGACTTTCTCTGACCTTATTTAAATAAAAATGACTACATGTCGTGAAATTCTTAGAGGGGCGGGCCGTCTCGTTGGCGGGGGGCACTCCGCCTGTATAATGGTAGGGGAAACACTGTTGTCATATATTGATTTATATGATATTTTATTCTAATGTTTGTCATATTTGGAGCAGAAAGGAGCGCATAGTAAACAGACCTGGTGGCATTAATTTAATCGTAAAGAGCAAAAAACAATTGATTAATGTTTTTCTGACGATTAATTGCACACGATACGATTATGTCCAATCCTAGCCCACTGTTGGGCTGTTTTTATGTTTTTAATAAAACAAGTAGCACCCCCGCCAAGACCAATTTCCTAGGGGAAACACTGGACAAGCTGTCATATTCTGTAACCATGTATAACAGTCAACAGTTTTTTTTTATGTGTCTTCAGCCTCTGGCTTACACTGTTGGCGTATCATATTCTTCTTTGTGGCCATGTTCAGCTAAGTTCTGTTGTAGAAACACAACAGCGCCCCCTCTGGTTTACAGTATATGACGGTCACAAAATCGAGTGTAACACCAGCTTGATTTGCTTATTTGTTGAAAGTGTTTAAAAATGCGTTGCCCCTTTTTCATATAAAACAGTTCCTAAAATGCTCTAAACTTATTTGAGTCAGTTAAATTTTGTGCAGCTAAATGGAATTAAATCAGGAATTCAAGATTTTTTTTTTTGTAATTCCAAATGACTAATGAGGAATGAAAGATATGAGGCCTCTGTTGTCAGGAAAAAATACAATAAGCAATAAGAAGTTAAAATGAAAAAGAAAAGAAAAAACTGTACATAGTGAGTCACACATATATTGTAACATAAATACATATACATTCAGTCATAGTAGACTGATCGTTTCTAAAAAAAAAGAGATTAATCGTGATTAATCGCAAAAATATCTTGAGATTAATCACGAAAAAAAATTTAAATTTTTGCCCAGCACCAATAATTTTATACATTAGATCAATTACTGGACTATAAACGTTAATATAAGTAATCCAAAACTAAACAATTACACATTAAGTGCACCAAAATAAGTACAAAAAATATAGCTTCTCTGTACTCCTTATACTCACCCATTCTAGACAAAAAGTTTTGAAAATTATATATAGATGCAAACAAACAAACAAAAAAACAGAGATGCTATTTCTATTGTTGTTCGAGTTTTCCACAGAATTAATAGTTTTGGTCTGACTTTCACGTTCATCCTTGGCTTTGAAGGGTTAATGCACAAACTCACATTTCTTGTGCATGCTTCTTAGAGCTCCTATGGGCTTCGCAGCTGAGTGCAGCATACACATTGTAAATCCAGGTAGTTCATGAAATCCAGCACAGCTGCATGTAGCACCCAATTTACACTACAGCTGTGCTGCATGTAGTGTAAATTGGGTGAAAGACATGCTTCTGTGTTACCTTCTGTTTTGTTCACCGTTTCACTAAGAACCTAATAAAAAAACACACATTTTAAGGATTTTCTAATGAACACCTATTTGTTGTGACCTCTGCTTTGCTCAGAACTGTCCAACATGTCATTTGAGGAAATTATGAAGCTGCAGAATCAGGTGGGAACCAAAGTTTACAACGAGGTCGCTTATGGCAGCAAAAAGAGTCAGCGTGGCAGCAAGAAGAAAAGATTGAACAAAAACAGGTCTGTGTTTCTTCATCGTCTGGATAATGAAGCTCAGCTGCTCACTCAGAGAATAAACCAGTCAGTATGTTCATGGTTCATGTGTTTGATTTCAGACCAGTGGAGATGTCAGCCAAGAAGCCGACACCTTTGTTACGTCAAGTTGTTCCTGTGAAGAAATCTGTGAGTGAAGAAAATGTCTTTTTGTATGGAGCTATGGAGGAAGCATTTCAGTAATCACAAATACAAACAACACAATTCACTCATTCATAGGACCATTCGCATGTGCACAGGAAGATTCATGTCCTGTACACGTGTGAATCGTCCTGTGTGCACGTGTGAATCGTCCTGTGTGCACATGTGAATCGTCCTGTGTGCACGTGTGAATCGTCCTGTGTGCACATGTGAATCGTCCTGTGTGCACATGTGAATCGTCCTGTGTGCACATGTGAATCTTCCTGTGTGCACGTGTGAATCGTCCTGTGTGCACGTGTAAATCGTCCTGTGTGCACATGTGAATCTACCTGTGTGCACATGTGAATCTACCTGTGTGCACGTATGAATCATCCTGTGTGCACATGTGAATCATCCTGTGTGCACGTGTGAATCATCCTGTGTGCACATGTGAATCTTCCTGTGTGCACGTGTGAATCATCCTGTGTGCACGTATGAATCATCCTCTGTGCACATGTGAATCGTCCTGTGTGCACGTGTGAATCGTCCTGTGTGCACATGTGAATCGTCCTGTGTGCACATGTGAATCGTCCTGTGTGCACATGTGAATCG
>NW_013953377.1:70703-72421 GCF_001266775.1 Austrofundulus limnaeus
ATGTCTCTGGTGAACTGGAGACCTGTCCAGATGTCTCTGGTGAACTGGAGACCTGTCCATGTGTCTCTGGACTGATGTTGGTCTGCTCACTGCTACACTCTGCTTCAAATATAACAAACATTTTTTAAAAAGTTCTGTACTTTATGTATCATAACTCTGGTTTTACTTGGCCTATCAACACAATTTAAAGTCTCTGTCACATACTTATCCTTCAAATACAAAAAGTCAAAGAAAGTGTATTTATACTTTATAAAATTGAGCATAGTAGACATGATTTTACCCATTTTGTCACATAACTGGCCTGTTTTCTTTAAAATTTGGCTCAGCCAAAGTGAAACAGGAAGTGACATCAAAGGGGAACTAATTAATAAAATAAACTTGCTGGTTTTGTTTATCAAAACAAAATAATTTAAACTTTAACTCTTCTTCATCTCTCTTTGATAGCGACTAAAAATAATCTAAAGAAACATCAGATTATTCTCCACAGTCAGTGTTGTTAGCTTTAGTCACAACACTCTGTTTACATGCTGACATTCCCCTTTGACATCACTTCCTGTTTCTTCACATGCAAATATCTCAACAACCATTCGTCTGAGCGAAGTGAAATTTGTTTTGCAAAATGTTATTAATGTTCTCTTTCCAAAAATGCATTCATGTTTATTACAAAAATTTGATGTCACAGACCCTTTAAAAATAGATGTATAGCCTGAAGTCTGTACTGTTGACACCATTTGGAACAGATTTTTATGAAGAGCGAATCTTTCCCAATAGAGTGATTTAAATTGGTGATATAAAAAGGCCATGCAGGCGTCCMKGGACGCCTGCATGGCCTTTTTATATCACCAATTTAAAAAAGGCCATACAGGCGTCCAGGGACTCCAGGGGATTAATCATCATATTAATCGTTATTGGCTAAATATCACAATTAATTGTGATAAATTTTGTTATCCAATATGGCAGAACTCTAACTTGAAGGTGGAATTGGCGTCAAACATGCCTCATCTGAATGCTAAGTTAATACTTAATACTAACTCATCTGCAATAGAGGGTTTTAATGTTGTGTCTGCTTTACTTACATGAGCAGTGAGTTCTGAATGCCTTGACTGTGACTTTGTGCAGGAGAACCAGGAACGAGAACGACTGAGCCGAGAGAAGCAGAGGGACAGAGAGCTGCAGTTCAAGAGACAGCAGAGAGAACGAGCCAACCATGGAGATGCTCCCTTCTTCCTCAAGAAATGTAAGAACGAGTGGCTCCAGCTGCTCCTCAGGTTCCTCACATGCTGTGATGGTCTTTAACATCTGTGTAGAAGTGAAGATAAATCCAGCTGTGGAGGCCTGAGTGGATCACACACACAAACATCCCCTCTGAACATGTACCACTGTAGGGATTCACCACTACATGTGTACTGAGTACTCATACTTCAGTTTGGGTACTCGCTCAGCTAGTACCAATACAAGTACCGTATTTTTCGGACTATAAGCCGCGACTTTTTTCCTGAACTTTGAACCATGCGGCTTGTACATGGATTTTTTTTCTTCAGCCACCAGGGGGCTCTTATGCTCCATTTGCTTCAACCACTCGCTTCAAAAAAAGAAAGGAAAAAAAAGAAGAAAAAAGCGATCGCTTCCAGAGCCGACTGTTGACCAGGAAGCAGCGATTTAAAGATAGTCAATGGCCAAAAACTCATAAAAGGGGATAAAACAGACATTTTCCACAG
>NW_013953377.1:72482-73650 GCF_001266775.1 Austrofundulus limnaeus
GTGAATGAGTTAGTTTTAGTTTATCAAACATATAAACTAATTTGAGTCACCACAGCTTCAGAGCCAGCATTACCCCGGGAGGACAACAGATACCGCTGTGTGACGCAGCTTTTCTCAGCTTGTTTAACTCCGACACTGAAGAGGAGGACTTCGATGGTTTCAGTGCTCCGGAGGAWGATGAATGAGACGTTTTGTTGGACCAGAAACTGTTAAAGAAAACTAACAAAATAAGGTCCATTAAATGAACCGTATTCCTCTGAACTTTAATTCCTAAAGGTTTGCTTTTTGTGTTTTGATGTTGAATTCACTTTTTTGACGGCAAATTTGGGTGTACTGTTTTTTTTATGTTGGGGGTGCGGCTTATAGTCCGAAAAATAAGGTACTTGCTGAGTTAGAACTTCAACATTACACAGTGATAATAAAAACACATTCTTTAAATTAGAACCTGGTAATAATCAGATACAGATCTGATGTCTGTCAGAACCAACCTCAGTTTAATCCAGTGGTTCTCAGTCCTGGTCCTGGAGGACCACTATCCTACATGTTTCAGTTGTTTCCTGGGGCGGTACAGATCCATCCAAGTAATAAGGATACTAGCCTCGGGTGCTGCCGTTTAAATCTTGTAGCTCCACACTTCTTCAGCTACAGAACAGAAGTCCAGTTGCTTCGTATTTGTCTTTTTCCATGTCCTGGATGACTGAGAATCCACAGAAGCATCTGATAATACCACTGGACCATGATGATACTAAAGTTCTGGATCAATATTTTAGTTGGAACACTTCCAGCATATTGTTGTGACTCCACACGTCTTCAGCTACAGAAGTCCAGTTGTTTTGTGTTTTTTTTCTTTGAAATTTCCATGTCCTGGATGACTGAGAATCCACAAAAATACCTGATAGTGTCAGACCTAAAGTATCTTTACTTAAAGCATGTCACAGCGCTCTCCTTCCATTAATACATGCTTGAACAGAGCAGCCAACCAGAGGCAGGTTAAAATGTAAACAGTAAGCTACACAAATGTCAAAAATGTCATTGAATTATTTAACCTGCTCTAAATGCTCAACAACTTCAGAATCGACAAGCTAACAGGTAACATCCATGTGTTTGACTGTTTACCGTAAACAGAACGTGACATCACGTGTATATATGTATATGACATATATATATA
>NW_013953377.1:76330-77841 GCF_001266775.1 Austrofundulus limnaeus
GGCAAAAGGGGGTCCAACCCATTACTAGCATGGTGTACCTAATAAAGTGGCCGGTGAGTGTATATATTGTATATATTCTGGTGGACTGAGCCAATTTTGCGGATCTATTTTGCTTCCACTAAAATATTTATGATGTGTTTTAGAACATGTGGAGCTAAACAAAAGAACTAGTGGTTTAGAATTTGCGGACCTAACTTTTAAATTAGTGCCGTCCACCACTGAATAATATTGTGTAGAATGAAAATAAAGCTTTTTCAGATGTGGAAAATCAAAGCAGTGAGTTTTCTCAGGGATTGGTTTGTCACCCTGGGTAGCTGGGTTGGTATTTAGCTCCCCCTCCTGGGCAGTATCAGGGTTACCCCTGGTCCATTTCTGAGGCCCATCTCATAACATAATTTTAAAACAATTAGACACTTCTGGATGTTTGGGGTTGTGGTTTTTTTTATTTTATGGTTTGTTTTGTTTATTTGGTTTATGATTTTATAGTGTTTTGTCCTTCTGTGCAGCTCCCTGGTGAAGTTTAGGTGAYTGTCAGCTGAGTCTCCAGGAGACTCCTCCAACGACAGTCACAATTTTGTTTATTTGTTCCTTTCTGAGTTTGTGGTAAGCTGGGGAGGGGGTATTCTGCTACCTCGAGCCTGGTACGCCACGAAGACATATTTGAGGGAGAATTCACCCATCTGGGTTTTGTTGTTGAGGTCCGGGGAGCTGAGAGTTGCTGTCTAACTAACGTCTAAATAATCACGGAAGGACTAGATGTAGGCTTACTTTAGGGTTTAGCTTAGGCGTAACAAGAGGAAGGGGGTGCTATTTCTTTAGTTGCATTTATTTAGACTTTAGATTTAGCTTTTGTTTGTTATTTTTGTTAAACTTTGTTTTTTTTTGTTTTCTCTTTTCATTGCACAAGCCAGCTCATGCCAGTAATCCATACATTTTGAGTTCATGCCTTATGGGCTCTGTGGTTTTTGACTAAAGTGATTTTGAATTGTTTGGGGCGGAATAAAGTTTACCTGAATGGGGTGGGAACTGCATTTTGCACATTTTAATGACATTTCCACATTTAATCATGAAGGTTGTTGTCTTTCATTTATGATTTGCTTTTGAACTTGTCCAATCGCTTTGCTAGAAGTTAATGCTTCAGCATTTCTTCAACTCGCCTTGTCCTAATTTGCATTACTTAAAGTTCATTTATTGACAACTAGTTGTTATTAAGTTAACACTTTATCCAAGATAAGATTCTGATGGCACATAAGTGGTACGTGTCATCTAATTCACTGGGAGGCAGAACTTGTGTTGTGATACCTTGTTGAATTTTGGACTTTTAAGTTTTTAAAATTTCGACGTGTTTTTCTTCATCAATTCTTCTGATGTGTGATGATGTTTCATTTGTCATTTATGGCTTTTCCTGTTGTATCGTACATTGCTTGAATGTACACTCACCGGCCACTTTATTAGGTACACCTGTCCAACTGCTCGTTAACACTTAATTTCTAATCAGCCAATCACATGGC
>NW_013953377.1:78669-80633 GCF_001266775.1 Austrofundulus limnaeus
GCCATGTGATTGGCTGATTAGAAATTAAGTGTTAACGAGCAGTTGGACAGGTGTACCTAATAAAGTGGCCGGTGAGTGTATATGTTGTTGGTCATCAATTAACTTGCACTATTTTCCCCTTATTTTTACATTGTATTTGTTGTTGGGTGATACATTTTGTGTTTGGACTTTTAATAATTATTCCTTTTGATTTGATTTGAGTATTGTTTACTCAAGAGGAGGGATTGTTATGGATTAATTATTTATATCTGTTCTACCTTGACACTGTTCTGTAATCATATCTTATGATTAACTAGTTTTGGCTGTTTTAATCTATCGGCCCAGTCTTCAAGACTCCAGTAATGCATGACCTGTTTTATTTTTGATAAGGTGTTTCCGGGCTGACAGCTCTGTCATTGGTTAGATGGTTCACAGTTGGCGAACTATGATTAGTTGTAAGCATCTCACATAATGTTATATTATCAGGCCGCTCTCCGCTAAGGAGCTAGTCACAACACGACAGACTTCCTGTTTGACTTCTGCTCTGTTGTTGCTCAGAATTAAATCATTTGACGGCCATACACGCAGACTTTCTGTGCATTTATTCCAACATGTTTCTGCATTCTTGGTAAAACTTGCGACCACACATGATTACATGCACACTGCTGGTAAACACAGTGACATGATGTGTTCCTTCTATGTACATTTAAAAACAACTGATGCAGTTAAAACCAACTACAAACACTCTGTCTCTGTTCCTGCAGCCGACAAGAAGAAGCTGCAGCTGGCTGATAAATATCTGGAGCTGAAGAAGAGAGGCAAACTGGAGACGTTTCTGAGCAAGAAGAGGAAGAGGAATGCTGGGAAGGACCGGAAGAAGCTCCCCCAGCAGCCACAGGACCAGAAGGCTTCATGAGACGAGGTGTTCTCAGAACCTGCAGCAGGTTCTTCAGTCTGTCTGATGGAGCTGCAGACTGTTTGTCACCATCAGGTGGTTTTACTGTCGGAGCCTTCAGGGTCTTTCTATCTGAACTCTGATGGTGTTTTAAACTTGTTCTAACAGTTTGATCCACTTCTCTGTGTTCTCAGCCTGAAATCAAACCTGAAGAAGCTGTAGTTAGATGTCAGCAGCAGTGGAGTGCAACAAGGTTCAGTGTTTGAGTCATAAAGAATGAGAACAAGTTGTTTTGAACTGACTGTGTCAGAAGGATGGATCATTTCTCTCCTTATCTTCCACCACTGAATCATTTAGTTTGTAAAGTGTTTGTTGCAGCAGCTCCTGTTTTTGTTTTTATCAGTAACATCACAACACTGTGTCGGGCTAAACTGAAAACTTATTTCAGCTAGCTTACAACATAGTTGTCAAAAATAAGTTTTATGGTAAAACCAAGTGTTTTCTGTAAAACCCCTACTTAAAGTTGAATAAATGTTTTAATAACATGATGATCTGATGGTGTCAGGTGAGCTTTTAGCTGCCGTGTTGTGAGGACGTACCTAAAGAACTTGTGTTTGCTGGATTCTTTGACACAACAGATAAACTGAATTTATTTAAAAATCCAACAATGTCAAAGGTATTTTCCTCTAAAGAGATTCCCAAAATAAAAATTTCAACTCAAAGATCAGACTCCAGTTGTAGTTTGTGGAGCTAAAAGCTAGAAGTTAGCAGAGCTGCAGTCTGATGCACACGGACCTGTCTGAGCACTGATCCGTCATCTTTACACACTGATTTCTGTTGCACAACAGTCACTGGGTCACATATCAGCAGTCACTTAAAGGCCTGAGCTTATTGTCATGTGTTCTTCTTGGTTTGGGTGAAACGCATTTTAATCTTCATTACAGACGTGAGTTTTTCTAAAATATTCTGGAAGAAAAAACAGAAAATCAGGGTTCAACAAATCCTATTGCCCGACTGCCCGGGGCAGGTAAAACTCATATTCAGGCAGGTGGGTGTGTCCCAATGCCTGCCCGACCGGGCAGGTAAACAA
>NW_013953377.1:87818-89109 GCF_001266775.1 Austrofundulus limnaeus
AATCTGAATTATGGAACTGAAAGTGAAAGTAGTCAAACTGAATTTTTAATAAACCAAAATACAGTTTCAAAGCAAATTAATTCAGATACAAAACTTTAAATTCAGTTTCAATTTAGTAAAATTCATTTTCAAACCAATGCGTTCAATTTCAAATTCAGAAATTCAGATTCAGTTCCTGCTGGCACACGATTGATCCCATATAAGAAACCTGGATTGAGAACGTTAGTTGTTGCATGGATGGCCCTCTAGTGGCTGTTCAAGGAACTACAGATGACTTTAGACATGTTGTTGAACTGCTGCCGCTGTGCCTGTGAGCAACGTACCTCGGTTAGTTGTTCTTAGCTGCAGGAGGTGAAACGTAAGAGACGATTCCGGGCTCAGGAAGGTTGGTGTCTTCCTTCTTGTGCAGTATTGGKATGGACTTTATTTGGTACCAGCCCCAGTGGATCAGAGCCAGACTTGGGATCATCACAATCAGCACTTTGTAGTTCCTCCAGACCTCCCTCAGACCCATACCTGCCTGGGCCCTGCTGTGCAGAGCAAACACAGCTTATGAAGGGTCATTATTTTATTGAACTTGTAACATGGGATCTGAATGGTTCTTGTAGCWCAGGTTCAGGTTCAGTACCATCAGAAATGCTGACTCAGTGTCTGCAGTGATCAGTWTAAATCTGCACCGTCATGACAACACACTCCCCTGTGTTACTATTATTTAGTGATAAACACAAAATGAGAACCTATTTTAAGAAYTAAAGAATAAAATCATCATAAAGAAACATCAAAGAAGAAAATTGACAAAAGAAAAAAGGTCAAAGCATCAAATGAACCTAAGGAGAACCAGGAGCTCTACGAGCTTTATTTAATAACTAATGATAGATACACTTTACTACGAACGAGACTGTATTATTGTTTTTATACACAAGTTATACAATATGAAACATTAGTGAAACAYGTTACAGTAAGAAGTGTTTATCTTTACAGATTCCTGAACATACAGGCGGCAGCATTTGTTTACATTTATTTATAGATGCTAACAGACTGTTAGCCGCCCGGCTAGCTCTGTTCACGGTAACTTTAAGATGTGAAAGAAAGAAAACTGTTGTGATGTAAGTATTTAATGATAAATATACGTCATTGTAAGTATTTACCCCTCACCTTCAGCTGCGCCGCGACTCCTTCACACAGCCATGGGGTCCTTCAGGATTCAAGTAGGCTGACAAAGTGCCTGAAACAGTCAAGTAGGCTGACAAAGTGCCTGATCTTAATCAGATTTTAAGACAGGCACAGACAT
>NW_013953377.1:90585-91402 GCF_001266775.1 Austrofundulus limnaeus
TAGCGACACATTACGTTCTGTTTTATTTACTTTAAAGAAGTGAGGAGTAGGGAGATGAAAAAATGTTTTTTGATACTGAGACTGGACGAGTAGATCTCGGCAAACTGCCGACTTCAAAAGTAGCTCTTGGTTCAAAACAGGTTGGGCACCCCTGTTCTAGAGTACCTTCATTGTTGGACCACGTATTTCTGTCTTTGTTAAATAAATATTTCCATAACAATATGCATATTTTTTCCCTGTGCTTSRTCAAYAARAGTWACATTCACTGACTTCCACAATGTTTTCTCTTCATTTCTTTGAGTGTTCCTGAAAGCAACAAGTTTCACTTTRGAATGACCTYATTAYTGTATCGTGTTTTTGATCCGAGTTTGTTTTACAGAATGAAATGTCAGAATGAGWGCTCATCAGAGACTGCTGATTCCAKACTTTTTAACAGAGGTCGTATGAAGCTTGAACTGATTAAATCCTGAGGAGAGCAACACAGAGGAAATAAAGAGTCGTGACTTCATATTAAGCTGGTTTATTGWTTTGTTTAGAAAACTTTGGTTGTTGGTCATGTTTYGAACATAAAAACACAAAGAACCGTGTTGTCAGTCCAGGCGCTGAATGAGCTTCTCCTCCATCATACAGTAGAGGGCGCTGTTGGACAGGTCTGAGATGAAGGCGTCACAGGCCCGTCTGCTGATCCCAGAACAGCCTCTGAGGTCCAACAGGGTCAGACAGGAGAGCCGCTTCAGGTAGAACAGACAGCCGTCTGTCAGCTCACTGCAGCCTACACACACACACACACACACACACACACACACACACACACACA
>NW_013953377.1:96910-100180 GCF_001266775.1 Austrofundulus limnaeus
TTGACAATACTTTAAATTAAATAAAACTAGCAACACATTACTTTGTTTTATTTACTTTAAAGAAGTGAGGAGTAGGGGGATGAAAAATGATGTTGTTTTGATACTGAGACTGGACGAGTAGCCCTCGGCAAACTGCCGACTTCAAAAGTAGCTCTTGGTTCACAAAAGGTCGGGCACCCCTGAACTACAAGTACTGATACTGGAGCTAAACCCAAATTAATGTTTTTGTTTTTTATTTATTTACGTGTAACATGTTAAATGTGAAGTTATTCCTTCAGTGAAAAGATGTGTGAATACAGGTTTCAACACATTTTAAGTCTGATATGAAACTGATCACTATTGTCACACAAACGTGTCAAGCAAAGGCTAGACCGTCTCATTTACAGCAGTTTGATGCAGACCACCCACAATGGGAAGGACGTGGCCCACATGGCCCGGCTGGGTTATGCCCATGAATTGAGACACAGCATCATCTCAATAAACCTTAAAGGGGGACTAAATATGCAACATTCACTTTTTTCAGTCTTTTTTACTTACATTTGGGTCTGTATTGTTCTAAAAACAGTCCAAGTACCAAAAAACGTACTCAGAGGTATTTTTACTATAAGTAAATGTATTTTTCTGTCTTGAAATGACCTGTTTTCAAACACAGCCGTTTGTGATGTCACAAGTCTCACTCCAGCCCACCTCAACTCAGGTTGAGGCCCAGCTTGTCTCCTGGTAACCCAAGCAGAGACTCCGCCCACTTCTTCATAGGACCGTTCTGCTGTTTTAGAACAGTCATTGAGGACAGAGATGTGTGGATTCATTTTATTTTATTTTGATGCCAATGTTCTAGCAATATTAACAAAGTTGTAGTTTATGTAAATAATTTCACCAAGGAGTACTTTGGAAAAATAATACCAGCAGGATTTACCCAAGCCCCCCACCCCCCATCATCATCCATTACTGTATTTTTTGGACTATAAGCCGCAACGTTTTCCTGAACTTTGAACCATGCAGCTTATATTCCGGTGCGGCTTATACGTTAATGTTCGCGGGGTTTTTTTTAAATGGCGGGTGCGGCTATATCATGAAGAATGATATAACGAAGGAACAGCCCTCATCAGTTCTTCAGTTATTTTTGTCCCTCTAAAAGCAGAGTGGGCACATGTTCCAGTTTTAATGTGGACACCTTCCAGTCTGGACTTTATATCCATGTTCATTATACAACTCTAACTTGAAAAGTTTCAGTAAACAGTTAAACACACAGTGTCCTGATAGATCTACCTCCCTGTCTATGTGATCCTGACCAACAGTACCTGGGAGTCTGGTAAGCAGACAGTTGAGCTGTCTTCTGGCCAGCGGGGTCCAGGACAGGTCCAGAGAGGTGGGTTGACGTTTGACGATGCCTGCCAGGGCCTGGTTAGTGAGTGGGCTGCGCCTGCTGACATCGATCTGACTCCACAGACGTTTGTCACAACTCCTGCACAACAAGGAGAGCTTTAATACAGTGATGGAACTCCAGATCACCTGTAGTGAACAGAACATCCAGGTGGGCTTCATTGGTGACGTACCACTTGTACCAGGCCTTACACACAGTCATGCAGACCAGGAGGTCAGCTTGGTTCAGGTATCTGAACACAGACACCCACAGCTCCTTGTCCCCGCCCCTCTCACTGCCCACATCTTTGAAGGAGGGCAGAGACAGCAGAGAGGGGATCAGGGTGGAGGCTGCAGAGGGAGAAACAGCCTCATCTTCCTCTGAAGACCCCGACTGATTTCTGTTGCTTCTATCAGCTTGGCTTCCTCGAACCCGCGGCCTACAGGATAAAACACAACGATAACTTAAACTGCATAAAAAAACTGTTACGGCCAGAGGTCTTTCTTGTATGTTTACACTAAAGCATGGAATGACATTCCTCAAAACATAAAGTCCATTTCAAAACTACAGCCCTTTAAGAAKAATCTTGTCTGCCATCTGCTGGACACTTTTTGTTCTGCTCATATTTAGACGTCCTATTTTGCAAATGCTGCCTTCCTGAAATTTGGTCTGCTTGTTTGTCTTTGTGTCTATGGTGTATAATGATGTGATTGTGATGCTGTAWTTCTGAGTGTTTTATGTGCTGCAGAACAGGAACCTGCTGTAAAACAGCAATTATGCTGAGTCAGGCTTGATTTTTAGTCATCTTTTCCTGTTAAATCAATAAATCAAATCAAATCAACTTATATCAATCATGTTGTAAGAGGGAAATGGATCCAGCTAGTATGAAGCTACAACCAGTACATCATCACAGCTGTTTAGTTTGGAGCAATAAGACTGATATACAAACTATGAAGAGAAAACTACCATTCCTTAAAGAAATGTCTAACATCTYCCCCCTTTAACACCAAAAGACCTCACATATCTGTTACTGTGTGTTGTAGATGTTACTACCACACCACAGGTCACATAAAGGATCTGTAACACTGACTGATTTCAGTGTTAGTTAGAGGGGAGAAGCTGTGGTGGCCATCTTGAATTGGGCTGACTTCAAAGGTTAATTATTTGTAGATGTATATTTTGTACCAGAAAAAAGGTTCACATCAAACAGTGCTAATATTTTAGACAAAGGTGTTCCTCACAGAARATTAAAAAAAACATTTTCTACAGAGGAATACAAGTCAGATGATGAACAAAAAAGATTCAAACATTTTCTACATCATTTTAAACCAGATTCACATTATAAACAGATAAAGTGTTTCAAAGAGAAATCAACATAACATGTAACCTACCTGCCAGGACCTCTTGGCGTCAGATAGTCAGATGTGTTTCTGGACAGTTTAGAATGAGCAGCTTTTCTCTGGATGAAGCCCTGCTGACCCCCTGCAGCTGTCCATGGGCCCGTGGCTTCTAGCTTAGGAACTATTGAACCTGAAAAACACAAACACACATTCTAAAGTTGGACACTCAGTGGGTTGTGAAAGTATTCACGTGCTCTTGGTAATTTGTGCTTTTTTCCTTTACAACCTGAAATGTAAAACAACCTGTTAACCTTCGGGCATAAAATACCATAAAATGCCTTAAAAAGTACACACAAATTAAATGAAGTACTGCTTTTGAACCCTTTAGAGTAAATTCACAAGCTTGGTCTCTTTTTAAAGCTAATAATCTGAATTTTTAACTTCAGCAGTCATATTTTTTGTAACTGTAACTAGTATTTAGTGTATTGAACTAAAATACACAAACATATAGATATTTTTCTCCTTAAATTTCTATTTTTTATTAATGAAGTATCACAGAATAAGAAC
>NW_013953377.1:101429-107362 GCF_001266775.1 Austrofundulus limnaeus
GTCAAGTTTGATGCATTGAACACGGACACAGGCTGAACAGGAAACAGATATTATACTTCAAAATAAAATGAATACAAAATGGCATGCGGGCGTTACRCTGAATGTTAACTGATAAGTAATAAACAAACACAAAAAACTCCAGGTTAATGAATTTAAATGTGGGGAACAAACTTCTTTGAGATAACTCTAAGAAGTTTAAGATGAACTGAGATAATAAAAATATTAAACTGATGTGCATATGTGTATATATTTGCTCTGAAGCTACTGAAACCCTCAGATATCAGTGTTGACCTGTAGCTACAGGTTCTGACYCAGTTAGTGAAGGCTGAGCATACCGGACTGGGTCTTTGCATGCTGGGGGTGCTGCAGGGTGACAGTCAGGTAGGAGCCACTCAGCAGGTCATCATTCAGATCAGACACCAGGAGGACAGGAGGTTCTGGATCTGAATCCCACTGTCCTTCCTCATCCTCATCCTCTCTTCTCATGTCTTCATCATCTACTGTGTCCATCTCCTCTTCGTCAGGTTCATACTCCTGCCCATCACTGTCGTCTTCATTGTAGCCCGTCCTGCGTCTCCAGTGCCGGCGATGCAGCCGTTCTTTGTCTCCTTCACTGTCACCCTCCTCCTCATCGTCATCTTCGTCTTCGTCATCTTCATCGTCGTCRTCTTCATCATCGTCATCATCGTCCGATTCGTCCGACTCGTCTCCTCTTCGGTGCATCCTGGATCCTCCGCGGAGCCTGACGCCTCGTCCTCTCCGACCCACCTCCCTCATACCCATCCCTCTTCTTGTTCTGTGGAGGGAGGCGGAGCCATGAGTCCCAAGCCCCGCCCTGTTTCCTCTGTGGGACAGGCCTCCTCGCAACAAGCCCCTCCTGTTGGCACCGAACGCCCTCCTGTGGCCCCCTCCTCGAGCAGAGAGAACCATCTTTCTTCTTTGAGATCCTGCAGAGATTACAACAAAATAACAATACCTCYTGAAATTCAAGTACTAGTTACTGTCCAGTACTTTGTTTCCAGGAGAAAAAAACTTTAGCTAAGGTTTAGCTTTAAACAGACAAACCATCATCATCACTGGCCGAGTCGTCCCCGTCATGGCTGTGTAGGTGTCGCCGATAAATCTTAGCTATGCGAGCGTCCAGCAGGGAGGAAGATTTCCTCTTCTGAACATGAGAGAAGATGAAATACGACCATTAAAGGAAAATTATAGTRGCTAGAAAATAAAGAGAGTAGAACAGTATCTAATGGTAAAAGTAGCAGAATTGTACAYAGTAACARAATGCTAGCTAAAAGCTAAAAGTAGCAGAATGACTCACAAAAGGCTCCCCTCTCCTACATGATGCTTTTTGATTCATTAAATTGTTCACAACACACTTGCTTACTTAAAGACCGTGTAAAGTAAATTTTAATGCTTTCTTCATTAAACATTATAAATGTCACGCTTGCATTRTTGTAAATGAGTAAAACGTCTCACAACTGTAGATAGTTTAATTTTGGAGGTATAGATCAATTTGTGTTTAAAGATATGTTTGTTTCAGGATTTTCTGGGTGTGCTTTAAAAGGCGGCCGCGTGATGAAACGCAGCCGCCTTAARCATAACCCCGGCTTAGCCCCGCCCCCTACTGCTCCAGCAGTATAAAAACTTCTTCGCCTTGGCCTTGCTGTYCACTTGCTAATCGCAGATAGCATCAGATAGCAATAGYAAAGATATTTTGTTGTTGTYAGCTGGCTAAACAATTCCCATTTTACTTCAGATAGTTTTACTAACTACCTGGAGACAGTTGGGATTTATGGACTGTAGTTTGRTTCATGAGGCTCTACCGACCTCCTCCCTCCTGGACTCTCCTCCCGACATCGCCACCTCTCCTGCACCTGACGGTGGGATAATGCCTTACCCAATAAACGTAGCAAGTTGCTGTTTGTGCTTATATTGTAAATATTCTAAGTGTTGGCTATTTAGTGCATGATTCAAGTTTCGAGGGACCCTCCGACTCGCGCGTGTTAGACTCCTTGGTCTGTGTTTTAAGACGGGTCGGGTGGGGGACCGTGGGGAGAGAGGGCGCTGCGAGGCACTGAGTCCACGGCCCCGGGAAGTGGTGAGGTCGGAGCGGAGAGGGCGCTGTAAAGCTCGAGCCCTTCCTTGCAGACCCAGAGCCGGTCGCGGCGCACCGCCCTGACGAAATGCGCCCGGAGAATGAGTAGGGCTGGAGGACTCCAAGGCTGCCAGCCTTCACGAACATCTCCTCCTCAGTACAGGACACAGACACAGTGACGCTCAGCGCATGGGCGTGGCTTCAGCTCCTCCAGCTGACACGCCCCCAGCGTTTTCAGAACAGAGCCAATGATGTTTTTTCATTATTTTTCAGACTTAATTTTATAAAGTAAACTATGTTTTTAATCAGTAAAATTTAGAAGGGTGATTAATAACACATATTTCTGTTGTGTGACAAACTCAAAACACAAATTGAATTTTACTTTACACGGTCTTTAAATCACAGAGTTGAACTTAAGTTGATTGAAAAAAAGTCACCATCTGCTGGTTGTAGTATTTATCTGGAGGAGAACCAGTCAGTTAGCCTACATGTCTCTGTTTTCAGGGCAACTCTGYTTTAAATGTTTGCAACAAGCTACAAGAGTTAGCCTGTTAGCAGACTGTTGCAGAATTATTTCAGAGGTTAAAATCCAGTTAATTAATTAACATCAGCTTGTTACCTTACAGAGAGCAGAACAGCAAAGAAGAAATAACAAAAGAAACTATAGAATTATAAATACATTTGAAATAAATACAAAAACAGTCTTAACAGTGGTGTTTTAGATTTCATTACCTTTAGATACATATTGAAAATGTAAATGTTTTCAGTATTTGTAATTATATCATCAACTTTGATCCTAAATATTATCATTATAAAAATGGCTGATCACAAATTATTGGTTTAATATAATAATAGTGTGAAACTGTAGTATTTTATCCAAGGCTACCATACTGTCAGAGTCTCATACCAGCCCATGCCTTTAGAGAGAAACTAGCTGAAAGGTTTTAAAGATAAATTCCTCAGACCTGAWGAACACTCACCAGTGGAAGACTATCACTTCCTTCACCTTTAGACTGTGGAGAAAACAGGAAAATGTCACTTTCACATTCAAGAACTACAGAGGTGCCAACCTGGAGTCATCCCAAAACATTAAGATTGTCTCGGAGCATTTGCGTCGTGCGTTCGTTTTTGNACCACACACGCAGACTTTTCTGGCATTATTCCAACGTGTTTCTGCCTTCATGCGACGACAGATTGGATGCCTTAACAGAAGTCTAGTAGGGTATTCACAGGATTGGAGTGCTTTGTTGATGCGCTTGTGTTTCTTTGTCCTTCTCTTCGGTCCTTGTGGGGACATGTTGAGTTCTGTGCTCCAGTGGGTGGTGGTTACTCAGACATGGTTTTAACAGCAGCACAATGTAAATCCATTAAAAATGTGTGTAAAATGTATGCTTCTAATTTGAGAAACAAAAGACATCTGTCCTCTGCTAATATAAAAGGTCACTTATTTTGAGTAAAAAAGTCTATATTTTTAAGCATGTCTAAGAAGTAGAACACACTGAAACCAAGTGATCACTATTCAAATCATTGCAGCATTGTGTACCTCTCGATCAGTGATCCCCTGGACACAACTGGGACACTCCCAACAGCTGGGCAGGTCTTTATTCACCACTCCTTCACTTTGAACCTGCCAGGGGAGACCAAGACAAATGAAGAGGAAATAACTGATTAAATGTATCTAGGCTGTGCTTGGACCTACAATCATGGGAAAACACAAGTCCATCTTTTTTATTATGGGGTTTTACAAATCAAGTCAAAATAACAATCATCAGTTTTTTAAATCCAGTTCCATAAATAGTTCAAACCCTGTGCCAAAAGCATACAACAGTCACTGTCAATATTTACTAAAATAAAAATAAAAAAGCTAGGACCTGATGATCAAGGCACAATTTACATGAGGCAAATTTTGAGTGAAACTGGCTTTTCCTGTGTGGTTTGGTTGTTCATGAACACAACAATGGTGCTTGTTTCCACTGAAACAGAAGCCTTGTGAATCCAGGTCTCAGAGCAGAGGTTTTTGTGAACCCCTATGATAATGTACCGTTTTGTTTTAGTGAAGTGTCTATGATAATGTACTGTTTTGTTTTTGTGAAGTGTCTATGATAATGTACCGTTTTGTTTTAGTGAAGTGTCTATGATAATGTACTGTTTTGTTTTTGTGAAGTGTCTATGATAATGTACCGTTTTATTTAGTGAAGTTTTTATGATAACGTACCGTGAGGCAGGCAGGATGGGCGATCTGTGCACAGTTGGAACACTCCATCAGTGTGAGGGACAGGTCTCCACTCTCCTCCTGATTGGGTTCTTTGCAGATCTCACAGACAGCAGACAGRGGAAGGCCCGGCTAGAGGAAACACAGGAGATTATAGGACAGGTGCACACATCATACAAAGAATCAGWGCCGTTTCACATGCAACACAAAACTTTAATAAACCGGCAGATAAGAAAGCTTCTATTTAAATTAAAACTCTAATTTATCACCTGAAGATATCTGATCAGTGTCTGAATACTCAGTCCTGGTTCCTTTATTCTTATTCCTGACATCCTGTCACCAATCCATAAGATGATTGGAAGTCTTCTACGAAGGTGTTATTTTAAACTTGTCACACAAATTTGAATCAGGAAAATAGAACTCCCCAAAAAAAAAAAAACATTTAAATGTAATGTTACTGTTTTGTGTTTATAAAATATTGATGAGAGAATGTTTGTCTTATCATCTGTGAGTAACAACATGTGAGTTCCTGCACTGTAAAACCCCTCTGGTCCWGTTACCACTGTGTATGATCATTGAAAACATGTGTTCCTTACAGAGAGACACTGTCGCAGCACACAGGTCTGCTTCAGTTTGCCTGGTCCTCCAAACTTCTTCATGTCTCTGCAGAAGTTACAGTCCCCACACTCTGGTCTCACACAGGCCTCACACCGCTTACATCTGGAAGGAGTCACAACAGGACAGGAAACAAAGTGCACTGAGGACACTTTCACTGATATATTCATTCTTTCAGGATGGTAAAGTTTGGTCTCTTTAAACAACTGATCCAGATTAATGCAGATACAATCCATACAAACACAACCAAAGTCAACGTGTCTCAGCTGCTGATGGTGATTTAAAGACATGTAGGACAACAGCAACAAAAATAGTATATTTACATAATGAGGCAGGATTTGTCATTGTTAATTTACCGTATTTATCCGTGTATAATACGATCTCATGTATAATACGATCTCATGTATAATACGAGCTCATGTATAATACGACCTCATGTATAATACGACCTCATGTATAATATGATCTCATGTATAATATGATCTCATGTATAATACGACCTCATGTATAATACGACCTCATGTATAATACGACCTCATGTATAATATGATCTCATGTGTAATATGACCTCATGTATAATACGACCTCATGTATAATACGACCTCATGTATAATACGATCTCATGTATAATACGACCTCATGTGTAATATGATCTCATGTGTAATATGATCTCATACGATCTCATGTATAATACGACCTCATGTATAATACGACCTCATGTATAATACGACCTCATGTATAATACGACCTCATGTATAATATGATCTCATGAATAATATGATCTCGTATAATACGATCTCATGTATAATACGACCTCATGTATAATACGACCTCATGTGTAATACGACCTCGTATAATACGACCTCATGTATAATATGATCTCATGTATAATATGATCTCATGTGTAATAGGATCTCATGTGTAATACGATCTCATGTATAATACAACCTCATGTATAATATGATCTCATGTATAATATGATCTCATGTATAATATGATCTCATGTATAAT
>NW_013953377.1:112662-116064 GCF_001266775.1 Austrofundulus limnaeus
TAATTATGAACTTATTATTTACTGTCTGATAGTTTTATTTGTATTGTTCATTAGAAAGTGAGTGTAAGGGAGGCGGGGCAAGATGGCGGAGGAGTGAGACATGTGTCGCGTGGCTCCCGCTCCGACTTGTTCTGTTTGTGGTTCTCTACTAAATGTCCTTGCTGTTTTGAACATTTGGTCTTTCCGGACTCGACCCCTGAGTGATTCTTGCCTGGAAGAGTAGAAGAATGGCGACAAACTCGAGGAAAGGCAAACATTCTAGCTTGACGGCTGTTAGGTCCGACGCCACCTCGGAGCAGACTGCAGTTAAAGCCGGAGTTTCGGTGCCCTCCTCTCCCTCCCGCAGCGAGGCGGATGCACTCTCCTTGAGGTCTGACATTCTTGCCGCTATAAAAACGATCTCTCAGCTGTGATCAAATCCGAAATAAAAGCGGCTTTGGCTGAAGAGTTCACTCTTATTAAAGGGGAGCTACAAGCGGTGAGAGCGGAGGTCGCTAACGGCACGATGCTACTGCGCGCAGACCTGGACCACGTTAAACAGAGCGTTAAAGAAGTGGAGGACGGCTTGTCAAACTGTTCCGAAGAGGTTGTTTCTCTGCGCACCACCGTGTTGGAATTGAAAGAAGAAGTCGTTGGGCTCAAAAAGAAGTGTGATGATATGGAGGGGCGCATGAGAAAGTGCAATGTGCGGATTATTGGAGTTCCTGAAACGCCAGAATACCTACCTGGGGGGTAGAATCAACGTGATCAAAATGACAATATTGCCCAAATTACTTTATCTATTTCAGAGCGTGCGTGTTCCTCACCAGGACTTTCTTTACAAAATTAAATAGTGAAATGTCATCCGGATAGCCAGTAAGATGTTAAAGTTACCCCATGGTCTTGGTGGCTTGTCACTCCCCAACTTTTTATATTACTACTGGGCGGCCAACATTAGAGCCTTACTGTACTGGTTGAGAGACGACAANGTAGATTTAATTGCACATTTTACAATATATACTTTTATGTGAATATAACTTATTATTAATTAATTATGAACTTATTATTTACTGTCTGATAGTTTTATTTGTATWGTTCATTAGAAAGTGAGTGTAAGGGAGGCGGGGCAAGATGGCGGAGGAGTAAGACATGTGTCGCGTGGCTCCCGCTCTGACTTGTTCTGTTTGTGGTTCTCTACTAAATATCCTTGCTGTTTTGAACATTTGGTCTGTCCGGACTCGACTCCTGAGTGATTCTTGCCTGGAAGAATAGAAGAATGGCGACAAACTCAAGGAAAGGCAAACATTCTAGCTCTGCGGCTGTTAGGCCCGATGCCGCCTCGGAGCAGACTGCAGTTAAAGCCGGAGTTACGGTGCCCTCCTCTCCCTCCCGCAGCGAGGCGGACACACTCTCCTTGAAGTCGGACATTCTTGCCGCTATGAAAAACCGATCTCTCAGCTGTGATCAAATCCGAAATAAAAGCGGCTCTGGCTGAAGAGTTTACTCTTATTAAAAGGGGAGCTACAAGCGGTGAGAGCGGAGGTGGCTAACGGCACGATGCTACTGCGCGCAGAYCTGGACCACGTTAAACAGAGCGTTAAAGAGGTGGAGGACGGCTTGTCAAACTGGTCCGAAGAGGTTGTTTCTCTGCACACCACCGTGTTGGAACTGAAAGAAGAAGTCGTTGGGCTCAAAAAGAAGTGTGATGATATGGAGGGGCGCATGAGAAGGTGCAACGTGCGGATTATTGGAGTTCCTGAGACGCCAGAATCCAGCTCCACTTCAGCAGTGGCTAAACTGCTAGAAGAGGTCCTACAGATGGATAAAGAGCCACTGGTTGACCGAGCCCATCGCTCTCCAGGTGGAAACAGGTCAGGCGATAAGACGCGGGTTATTGTCGCTAAGCTAGTGAAGTAATAGTGAAGCTTCACTATTATCAAGAATGTGTGGAAATACTGCGTCGGGCTCGGAGTCGTGGTCCTCTTCATTTTAAGGAGGCACTGATTATCATCACATCTGACTACATGGCGGCTGTGGCCAAGGCTCGAGCAGCGTTTACGGAGGTGAGGAGGCTTCTTCGCAACYGACGTGATGTTCGCTATGGCCTGCTTTTTCCTGCACGGCTTCGCATCTCTCATGGGGAGGAAAGCAAGGAGTTCCTGGATGCCAATAAAGCAATGGACTACGTTAAAAAGAGGATCATCTCAGCGACGGACAACGAGGACGGNTAAAGTTTAATGTTACAACTAATCGGGGATCACTTTAATATTTTCTATTTGGGTTCATGAAATTTGCAAACCATCACCATCTGTTTTTATTTACATTTTCCCAACCTTTTGAGCATCAAATAAAAATCATCATCTGTGGTTCTTACTTTTCAAACAGACTTTAAGGAGCCACTTTTCATACAATCGTGACACAACTAATCACAACATTTCACTCTATTTGTAGGTTTTTTAAGGCCTCAGTTATGTCAAAATGTGGTGTGCGATGAGCTTCAGTCTTGTTAGAAAACAGAGCGCTCTGCAGATCCTTGGCTGCCTGGTTGAGGGATGAAAGGATGTGGGCGCCGTCCTGTTCTTGACGACAGCACAGGAGGACTTCGTTGATTTCCTCGGCTATCTTTCGAGACAGAACAGTAGGAAACACGGCCGTGACTCGCTGGAGGACGCTCTTCCTCAGGGCCGGGTCACGACACACAAGGTTCAGCATAAACAGACCTGGCAGGGAGGCACAGGATGAGGATATGAGAGGATACATCACTGCATCAGAAAAAAAGACCCATCTCTTACATTTACTTTAACTTTTACTTATCAACTAGAATAACAAAAAGCACAAGTACACAATTAAAAGAAAAGAAGAACCAAAAACCCTACAACAGACCTGCTTAGTGCTGATGGAAGGGTAGGAAAAGATAACAGCATCATTTCTTCTACTTTTAATTATTTTTATTGAATCTGTTCAGGAGCTGGGACGGGGTTTTAAAAGTAAGAATCAGGAACATTTGATTACTAAAACAAGAAAGAACAACATCAACCGTTGCTGATGTCCCYCGTCACCATTCAGTAGTGACCAGCTGTTAGCAGTTTGATTGGAATCATCACAGGCCTTCATTATTTCATTCATCTCATCAGGTGAACAGATGGATGGACAGATGGAGCTAAACGTGTTGAGCAGGTCTCCCTTATGATGCACACAAAATCTGGTTCAGATCAGATCACGTATGTGTGATTTAGAGCCAAACGTATGCCAAAAGCATAATGCTTGATTAGCCCCGCTCGGGCTGATTGGTAAACAAACCAAATTCTTCTTCAAGGAAGAACCTCACTTCAGCCTTTTAGTTTTAGCCATTGGTGGGCACCAGCACGCTAAAGCACAAATCCGCTAACTGCGGACCTAAATATTTAATTTGTGCTTTAGCGT
>NW_013953377.1:118646-124084 GCF_001266775.1 Austrofundulus limnaeus
GCTCGCTAGCAGCCTCGCACCGAGGACCTATCCACGTCATCATTTACCCAGAATGCTTTGTGTGGAAATAAAATGTAACCCAGGTGTTAAGTCTGAATCTGTCTTCCTTTCTCCTGTAATCTGTTCTGCCTTATATGTTCACTTCTGTAGTAAAGTCTCGTGATATTTCCTATAAAGTTCATGGTAGTTCACGCAAGAGTTGACTTTATAGTTGAAGCCAATCACTGCGGGTCTTTCTGTGGTCAAGTGAGGTGTCGCGACCTATCAGAAGAGTTTATAAGCGAGAGCAGAAGTCTGTGTGACAGGCAGAGGGGCATGTTGAACGGAGCAGAGCTACAGGTCGGTCTAAGTTGTTTGTTGGCGTTTTCTATAATAATTCTGCGTGACAAGTACTGATAACATGTTACAACTGTAGGAGTCATCTATTGTGACCCGAGTTGAAGCGAATGGGCGTATGTGTGAAGTGTAAACAGCGGAACTGGTGAGTGTTTGTTTTGTTTGTGCTAACGTTAGCCTAGCACTTGTACTAATGAAATGTGTGTGTGTGTTAGTTGACTGTCGCAACACTGCAGCTTACCCAAATTTCCATACTAGTTGTTTGAAGGAAAATGTAAAGTGCCTTAAAACATTCACTGTTTTAATGATTAGCACTTTTAACTGGTTCTTACTGATATTTCTGATTGAAGTATTCACTAAATGTGTTTAATTAAATGCACATCAATGCATATTTATTGGACTTTGATGAATGTAACGTGAAATGTTATTTTTCTACATGTGTTTAGATTGTAAATTTTATAGTGCAGTTAGTGCTATTTATTTGAATGTAAATGTGTGCACACTGGATTAGACTAATGAAGATGATTGATTTATTTGTTATTGAAACACTGGATTAGACTAATGAAGATGATTGATTTATTTGTTATTGAAACANTAATGAAGATGATTGATTTATTTGTTATTGAAACACTGGATTAGAATAATGAAGATGGTTGATTTATTTATTATTGAAACATTGGTCCTGTTTTGATTATGCAGGCCAGGTGTCAACCTTTCGATGGCGAGCTGRTGGACCAGGCCTCGAGCCTACCTAAAGATTATCACACTGTGTGAAGACTCCTGCCCCTCTAGTCGGGCTGGTAGGAGGCTCCTTGTAGCCTGCAGACTCTTTTTTTACTCCATTGTTGCGTATTATCCCCTCCAAAAAGGATCTGCATAACGTCTTGCAGTCTATGAACCCCCCCACATCATTGCTGCTTTATGGTTCCCTCCACAAAGGATCTGCACAAAAACCCTTTGCACTTTTTAAACCCAGCTGGGGTTTAATGAACTGAAGGGTTGGGGAAAAGAAATGTTGGACTTGTTGTTTTTATTAATGAAAAAATCTTTGAATCACTGAATTTTTGTTTGGTTTATTTGGTTATCTTTATTTATGCGCGCTGTTTATTTATTTATTTTTGAATGGCCATTTGTTTAAATGTTTACATTAACTATTTAAAATTGTAAATTTGTATCTGGTTGCACGTTAAATATGGCACGGGTTAATGCAAAAGCTTCAGTCTCTGTCCACTCCTTCTTAGAGTCGTAACTGTTCTTCTGATCAACTAGCCTATTTGAGTCCTTTATTAGGTTTTATTTAAGCCTTATATTTGCAGTGTATTGGGTTTTAAATAACGCATATGCTACAAAAATATATTTTTGAAAATGTACAAAACTAAACATCCTACAGTATTTTTACAGTCTTTATTTTACAGTTAAAATATATGTTTGTCAAATAAAGTCTAATGTCACAACTAATCAGGGATCCCTTTAAAAAATGTCAAACTGTTAGATTTAACCTGGTCAATTTTAGACATATTGGATCTTATTTGTCACCTGAAGAAGCCAACATATTYATGCATGTAATTATTTTTATACACATTTATTTCATATTGTATTACAGGTTGGGGACAAGCKAACTCATCAATAATAAACCTAAAGAGTCTTCATACAAACAGGACCTCAAACTCTTTGACAAAAGGTCCTTCAGACACCATCATTGTCAGATTGCACAGAAACACTATTTTCTTTATTTTTTTAAGGATATTAGAGATTTTTCAAACATGGGAGCAGTGTACAAACATTTTACATGTTTTAGAGCTGATTTGTTTGCAATAAATAGTTTTTATCATTGTTGAGCTGTGTCTCTGCGCTCCAGCAGGACTGTGACCTTCCTGCTTGATGCTTGACCTTCAGACAGGCAGCTTCTCTGTTAAAGCCATGACTCAGTGCAACACCTAAAAACCTGCACTACTTCTGCAATCACTAAATGATACCAGGTAATCAGTAGTATAACTTGGGTTTATTAATGTGTGTTGGAGGGTGGGGCGGGCATGTTTTTAATTGTTAAATATCATTTTTGTTTTCTTGTTTTTTTTTATTGATATTAGATTAGGGCTGGGCAACATGACCTCAAATTCATCTCACGGTATAAACTGAACACCTTCACAGTAACGGTATATATCACGGTAGAAAATTATCATAAAAAATTAAGATAATGTAATTTTTGAGCTTTTTTTGCAGAAAACTGTAATCATAATTAAACACAGTATTTTTGCTTTAATATCTGCCTGCTGAACTTATCAGCTGCTGCATGATCATCTTCATCATCTTCATCATCAGAGAAGCTGACTTTACATTAACAAGATGGATTTATGACTGAACGAACGTCCACGTCTTTTTATCATCTCTGTGAGTAACAATACTTTAAAAAACAAGTTTTTTCTCAGACAATTGTGTGTTAAAAACTACAGTTGTTAAAGCTTCGCTCTGCGTGACGTGCAGTGAGAGGAGGAAATGGTCCTCTGACACAACGTAACTTTTCTACAGCGGGAAGGAGGAAATTTTGAGGATTTATCCTCTCTATGTGTTTTAAAACACTAGAATTTCTTCATTTTATTTCGAACTCCTGCTGCTCAGTTGTCTCTGCACTCACAGCCCTGTTGACACAGGTGTGATGAYGTAATGATGATAGAGGGTAAATTTCTACCGTAGGCCAACTTCATACCGTTTCTACMGTCTACCACATTTACCGAGCTGGCCTATATTAGATGTTTTATTATTCGTTACTATTTGTTTATTGTCTGCAGGAACTACAGATTTAAGTTAGCCTAAGGCTAAATCTGGTGCATCAAATGTTTTCATATTTATGATTTAATGGCTAACTATCCTGATTAAATAAAGGAATGGAAAACTTTAATAACTAAACCCATATTTTATCTTGTATACATCATTTCACTAGTGTAAGGATGTCAGAACTGACATGATGTCATTCCATTTAAAACCAAACACGCTTCTTTTCTGCATTGATGGCATCATCTCAGAACTGTAACATGTCCTTATCAAATGGGATATATAGTGTTTCCATTGACCATGAAAATGCGCAAATTTGAATTTCTAAAATAAATTTGCTCAATGAAAACACGTCAATTTTGAAAAAAAAAAAAACACGTTTTTTGACAAAATGTTTTTGCACTAGGATGAGGTGGTTTTTCAGTCGTATCTAAATTTGTGTTTTTCGCAAAACTGCAATGGAAACACTTTTTTCACATCACAGGAGTCACGTGATCAACAACCGKCTGTTTCTACTGGTGAAAAAGACGACGACGAAGAAGAAAACAGGAAGTAGAAGTAGTAGTAATATCACAGAAGTAGTATAAAGTAGTAAACTCAGCGACTACAATTTCCCAAAAACACAGCATACGTAGTTGCTCCCAAGTAGGGACTTGTCTCTGGAAAGCCTCGATAAAAGACGCCGACGTCTCCTCTGATGATGAGCGCTAGTGTCGTGGTAGCAACATGCTATGTGTTTACATCCATCGCTGCCATGTTTGTAATGACTTATCATGAGAACAAACGTATTCACGTGACTTTAATAACATTTCTTACTTAATGGAAACACTGCAGTTGKGAAACTGTGTTTTTTTGACATTAACAGAATATCAACAAAGTTTTGTGCACATTTGTAATGGAAACACAGCTAGTGAGACTTGCTGAAACCGTCAGCACAATCTCATTCATGATTATAAATTAATTAGACCGACTCTTTTAACATTTAACATCTGTACATCCCTTCCAGGTTTCTCTGAGGAACAACTGTTTTTATGAGCTTCTGTGATTTTCTTACGCATTTCTAAACAGCTCCTCTGCTCATCATAAAGTGAAGTCAAGGGGAGAAACATTTTTATCTTTTGTTCATTTGTGACACCATATTTACTGATTTGGTTTTTCAACATCAACACAACAGAAAACCAACTGTTACCTGTTGGAGAGAGCAGGTTAAAAACTTTCTGCAGGATGGGAGTTTCCACGAAGGCAGCAGGAGGACAGCTCATACCAAAAGAGCTGTCCTTATTGTCCACGTCAAACATGATGGCATCAAACTGGTGACCTGTGGACACACAATCATCCCTCACATCATGGTATACTTTATTAAACATGTGCTCTTATTCTGACAAACCTCCTCTCTCCAGAGCAGTGATGCGCTCCAGTCCATCTCCAACAGTAACGACCAGACGATCGTCCAGTTTTAGCCCGAACCACTCCTTGGCCACCTCCAGCACAGCGGGGTCCAGTTCTACCACCTCCACCTTTACATTAGGCACAAAGTCCCGCAGAAACTGAGGCAGACCTCCACCCCCGAGCCCCACCAGGAGCACTGATACGGGCCCATCTAACAGGGAGGAGCACATCAGCACATGTAAAGGTATTTAATGCAGGATGTTGGATCATTCTGCACATACTTCACACACCTTTGCTCTGCTGACCCCCCACCCGGAGCAAGGCCAGACCTGCCACCATGACCTCATGATGGGCGCAGCAGAGGAAGCCACTGTCCACCGACAGAGATGTTCCTGCTGCAGAGGAAGCTCTGAGCTTCTTTTTGTTCTTCTTCTTGTGACTCGATGCTGCAGACACACACAGAGCCTCGTTTAGAGTTTGTTAGTTTGTGTAATTAATAAAGTGACTTTAGCAGGACAATGTATGGTAAAACAGTGAAAACTAAGAGGAAGGAAAAAGCAAAGACCAGTGTTTGATGAGACGAGTCGGCTCTCTGACTGGACCAGGGCGGTGTTAGACATGAACACTAGTCGGCGATACAGTTCTCCRTCTTCTCCTCGCACGTTCTCCACACAGAACTCCCCGCTGAGCTGACTCACTCCTCTGCTGACCTCCTCCCTCCAGCCAAGGTCGCCTCCAACTGAGAGGAATGGAACCTGGACAAGAAATCAAATCAAACTGATCCAACTGTGTGAATAATGTGGTGCCACGATGCAGGCTTGGGCGTTACGAAGGTGTCTTGTTATACCACAGTATTAAAATATGATGAAGGTATGTAAATATGATGAAGGTATGTAAATATGATGAAGGTATGTACAGTGGTTTGCAAAAGTATTCATACC
>NW_013953377.1:125801-127241 GCF_001266775.1 Austrofundulus limnaeus
TTTCTCATAACTGGAGTCACCTGTGTATGGAGGTCAAGGGTCACTGAACTTACCAAACCAAAAACAGTGTCCAAATTTATGCACCTGCCTAATTTAGTTTAACCAATTATTGCACACTTTCTGTAAATCATATAAACTTCATTTCACTTCTCAAATATCACTGTGTTTGTCCCCTATTTGATATATTTAACTGATTTTTTAAATCCAAACAATCAATGATTTATAAGGTAAATCAGGAAAATTAACAAGGCTGCCCAAACTTACACACCTCACTGTAATAAGAGATAAACTCATCCTGTGAGTCCTGCTGCTCAGAGCAGCAAATCTCTGGTTTTATGCATGGAAATGCTCATAAGCAGTGGTTTCTCTGTTATATACCATATACTGCAGAATGAAGAT
This sequence comes from Austrofundulus limnaeus, assembly GCF_001266775.1. NCBI lineage: Eukaryota > Metazoa > Chordata > Actinopteri > Cyprinodontiformes > Rivulidae > Austrofundulus > Austrofundulus limnaeus. The sequence continues at coordinate 126,201 of NW_013953377.1, forward strand.
GATCAGTACCACATGTTCACAGTGTGTGTGTAGTTACCTGCTGGTTGGTGGGCATACCTGGCGGAGCCAGGTCCATCACCACAGGTGAGAGTTCTGACTGGACGGCCTGCATGTCTGCGTACTCCTGATTCCTGTGCATCGAAGCAATAACCAGGCGCCGAAAGTTAGCGCTGGCTGCCAGCTGCCTCCTGCCCTCATCGGAGCTGTAGAGCCAGGCCGTTTCACTCCCGCGAGGGACTGAACAGAAGAGGCAGAATGATTTATTCTCACTACACACACGTACAATGAGATTAGAAGACACTCTTTTCCAGTGCAAACACAATATAAAAACACCAGAAAAATAAACTAATAAAATAAAGTGTAAAAGGATTTGCATATGGTGTAACACAGTTGTTATTGCACATTATATATTTCACATTATGGATACTGATCAGAGCAGCAGTGCCCAAACTTTTTCCTGGAGAGGGCCAAAATGAAATTCTATCCAGGGCTGTGGACCAAATGTAATGTATACATAATTAATACATAATATAATACATGAAATACAAATACTTTTTAAGTATTTTTAACAGCTAGCAGCCAGAGCGGTGGCCTGCTTTTGTTTTAGTTTGTGCACTTGAGCAAATGCTCATTTGGGACATTTCATAAATTGATCAAATATGAATTTTGTGGCCTTATAAACTGTGCAAATCTACGTGTGGTTAAATCTAATGTAAATATAGCTTGTTGTTATTTTATTTCATGTTTCATGTTTAATCTTAAAGGGGCAACATCATGTAAAACCAACTTGTTTGAGTTTTATATCATGTTATAATGTTATCCTCTCATAAAAAACATGTCCAAAGCCTTGCTCTGACTCATTCATCATGTTTGAGAAATCCTGCAGTGTTTTTATGAAGCCATGCTGAGGAGCAAAACAGCAGGTGGGGACCAGAAACACCTTTGCGGACCAGAAACGCCCCTGGGACGTGTCTTTATGTCAAACTTCCTCATCACAGAGCACAACTCCCCACCCCACTCCCCACACACCCCGCCCATGAC
>NW_013953377.1:128196-129628 GCF_001266775.1 Austrofundulus limnaeus
ATCGTGTGCGTGCTTGTGTCTGTTTGTTTAAACCTGCGATTGTATGTTTGTATGTAAGTGTGTGTATGTGTGTTTGAGAAAACACAGACTGGCCCATGGGAATGCCAGTCTGTGAAGGCTCAGGCTGTGTGTTTTGGCTCAGTCAGGCAGACCATTACGATGGCGTCGAAGGTCAGCTGGTCTTCTTGCTGGTCTACTGTGCAAATTCAAGTTCAGTTTATTTATATAGCACCAAGTCACAACGTATGTTGAACTTGAATTTTCACAGTAGAACAGGAATTGTCAGTGTTGTGAAACAACAAGCAGAATAATCATCAACAAATAAGYGAAACACAACGTTCAGAGCTACAGAACTCACCGATAAATATAGCAAAGTGATTGGGTCGGGGCACCTTGAGTCCAGGTGGACTGTCCTGGACTGTCAGGGTGTATCTGGGCAGTCCCGTGTGGGCGTGGCACAGAGTCAGCGACAGGCTGGCCTCAGGGTCGGTGCTCGTTCGGAGCCTCTTCCTCAGCACAGAGTACGCCTGACACTCTCTGACCRACGACAGCAGCTCGCACACGTGTGTGTGTCGGACCGGCGCGCCGCTGTCCCCCACACACATCTCCAGAATGGGCGTGGCCAGGGGCTGGCGGAACTTGGTGCAGACCAGGACGAAGACGGGCAGGGCGAAGGACTCCTCTTCCTCAGCTCCTCTTTCCTCCTGCAGACAGTGGAGCCTCACGGCCCAGCCCAGCTGCACAAAGTGCTCCACAGCTAGCTTTATCACAGCCTCCTGAGCCAGAGTCACACACAGATACCTGCCCCCAACACCGAGCACACGGCCCACCTGCAAACACAACACACGCAGTGAGAAACACACACATAAGKAGCACTTTTATAAAAGATAAGAAGCTGGTTTCTCACTTCAGTCAGCATGTTGTTGGCCAGTGTCCCTCCCTCTGCTGAAGCCATAGCATCCAGCGTGCCCTTATCCAGAGCAGCCTGGTAGCTGCCGTCCTCGTATGGAGTTTGTGTTGCATCCACCTGGTGAAAGGTCAGCCCAGGTCTGCAGCCTGCGTTCCTCTGCTTCATGTGGCTCACCACAGTTTCACTAATATCTATGTTAGTCAGATGTTTGTAGCCGACATCATACAGCTGTTCACTCAGCTCAGAGTTCCCACAGCCGACCACCAGCACCTAAAAACACAAACAGCTCAACTCTTTAATACCATTTATCTAAGAAATGACAGGATTATCAGTTCGCATAGATTCAGGCCTAAACCAGGCATGGGCAGTCCTGGTCCAGGAGGTCTGCAGCCCTGCATGTTTTACTTGTTTCTCTGCTCCAACACACCTGATATGATGATTATCAGGCTTCTGCAGTACGGAGGACCAACACTGACTTAATTAGAAATAAAAGCAGAATTAAATGAACCACTAAATAAATAC
>NW_013953377.1:132247-133595 GCF_001266775.1 Austrofundulus limnaeus
GTTAAAAGGAGCATGGACATTTCTCTTTTTTGTATCGAAAAAATATCGAACCGTGAGACTAAAGTATCGAACAGTGAATTTTCTGTATCGTTGCACCACAAGTGTTTATGATTATATTTCACACAATTCATTCAAATGATACATTGATAAGTCATTTCTTTATTACATTTTTGAAAACATGCAGTTTCTGCACAAAATTAAAACTCTTTTGTTTTGGACTTAATCCTCGTTTCGGTGTGATGATGAGTCACATTTTATCGTTCATCACAATAATTTCTGAGACAGTTTATCATCCAGTAAACTTCGTTATGGTGACAGGCCTTCATAAATCACCAGGACGTGTCAGTTTTAAATAAAAGAAATATTAAAATACATGCTGACATCTGTCACTTTACCTTGTGTGTGACTTTGATGTATTTGTGCAGCACGCCGCACAGTTTGTTGTAGTCTCCATACCACTCGAAGGCCTTGTCCCCGCGCTTCTTGAAGAACCTCTCCCAGTACTCGGAGGAGCTGAACTCCTCGGCGCTGCGCGGTAAAAGACTCATGTTTTCGGTTTTACTCCTGCTCTCCGGCTCCCTCCTCGCTCCACATGGCACCGCCTACATTTCCACCCGGACACAGTTTCGGACCGCACCGCTCGGTGTGGGCGGAGCTTCGTGCTGCTCGCTGATTCGCTGAGACGGCTGGTTGTGATTGGTCAGAAACGACCCGGTTCGGTCCTGTTCGTGYTCCGGGTGACTTTTCATCATGGCTGTCCCTGCTGGGAGAACTGTGGTGTTTGTGACTGGAAACGCAAAGAAACTGGAAGAAGTAAGAGTTACACGACTTTTATATTGACTATAAACGAGTTTTGTATTTAGTATGTATATGTTTGAGTCTGTTGTTGTATATAATATATTAAGCGAACATCAATATGGCTTCAGGAAGAATAGACCTACAGTAATGAGATGTAGAAGAAATAACAAATAATAACTAATATAAAATGCATTTGATACTATAGATTATGACATATTATTGAGAAAATTGTAGATATATGGGATACGAGGGGTGGCATATTCTAGGCTTAAAAGTTATTTGGAAAACAGACCACAGTGTGTGGAAATGAATGTGTCACAATTCAGAAGGGTTATATGTGGAGTACCCCAGGGTCTGTGATTGGAGCAAAATTATTTTTACTTTATATTAATGATRTCTGCAATGTTACAAATTTATTAAAGTTTGTTATTTTTTGCTGATGACATTAATATGTATTGTTCTGGAAAAGAAATTATAAAATCTTAAAACCTGGTTTGATATCAACAGATAATCACTTAATATAAACAAAACTAAATTCATGGTGTTTGGA
>NW_013953377.1:133856-136503 GCF_001266775.1 Austrofundulus limnaeus
ATATATAAGTCTAGAAATGTATTAAATTACAAGACTTTGCAAATTATTTACTCTTCACTTATACTTCTATATATATCTTATTGTGTGAAGTGTGTGTTTCACATACAAAACAATTAATGATATAGTACTTTTACTAAAATGAGCCATACGTGTTATTAACAAGTCTGGTTACTATGAACACACAAATCCTCTGTTTATTACATCTGCTATCATGAAATTCTATGATTTGGTTCATTACAAAATAATGCAAATAATGTTTAGAGCAAAGTTAGGTGTGTTTCCTGTTGGGGTGCAAATATTCTTTATATTATATGAAGGTCAGTATGATCTGCGACATGTTATTAAATTTATAAAACGACAAGCTAAAAAAGACATAAAAGGTCTTTTTCTGTTGTTATAATTAAAATATGTAATGATGCACGCATGGGCTTATGATAATGTAGTTCATTAAGGGTTTTAAAAACAATTTTAAAAAGAAATATATTTGGGAGTTACAAGTGAAAATAACTTTAAATTGTTATTGTATTTGTTTTGTTAAGGATTGTTTGTTTTCTTTGTTTTTGTGTGTTTTTGTAGCAGTGTTTATGAGGGGTAGTTTAGTTTCATTGGATGTGTAGGACAGACATAAATATAAGCCTTGTGCTTCTGCCTGTACCTTTTCAGTCAAAATGCTCACATTTTTGTAATGTTTTGTAGTGTTTTGATTTGTTGCTGAACAATTTTGATGACTGAATAAACAATATTCAATCAATCAATCAATCAATTGTACAGTTAGAAGCGTTCCACCCTCACTTCCTCCTGCCTTTTCATTGTTCCTGTTATTGAAAGAACTGAACTGGCTCATTCATCAGTGTGCATTGCCAATGMAAWGCACACTATTGTGATTCATTTCCCATCCAAGTCATCTCAACTTTGCCATGCTTCTCCTCCTGCATACTTTGTCCTAGAGCTGCCATTGTAATTTATATCTGTAAAGCYCCTGTGCCAAATGATGGCTATGCCTTTTGGTGCCTGTACAACTTATAGTTTATGAAGTATTAATGTTTAATGCAATATAATGGCAGCCAATTGAGCCTTGTATTGGTCCAATACTGCGCCATGCTGTACTCAACTTGGTACTGTACCATAGTTTAATATTTCAACTCAGTAGTTCAGTGTTTACAGTACTAATATGATTGTATTTTGGTGTTTTACTATAATATTGTCTTAATTCTGCTTGATTTTTGTAATATTATGCATTTTTGTGTCAATAATTGTATTGGCAATGTGGCCTCTTTCTGCACACATACAAACCAACCCCTGCCACCATCTTCTGCCACAGCTCCATTGGTCTAATGGTCTGTGTCATGGTCTTTCATGTGGGAGATCAAGGTTCAAAACCCAGCTAATGCAACTTTAACAAAAAATCTCTTCAAACTTCCTATTGTCACACAATTACCTTAATTACAAACACCTGCTGACGTGACAGGCACAAGCTGGTGTAGAAAACACATTTGAACTTGGTCAAAGTTCATTCTGTAAGTCCAATGCTGCAGGCAAAGCCATGCTGCAATGACATGCTACGTGGCAATGCACACTTGTTTTTACATCGTAAAAACCCATGTCTAGTTTGTAATAAATGTTTGTTTTTCTTGTTTTGTGGTGACGCCTGTCAGGTCATTCAGATACTCGGAGACAAGTTTCCCTACAAACTGGTGTCCAAAAAGATTGACTGTAAGTATTACGAATCCCCACGTTTGGAAAAGTGTCAGTAAATGACAGTTTTTGTTTTGTGCTCAGTGCCAGAGTATCAGGGAGAGCCAGAAGACATTTCCATACAGAAGTGTTTAGAGGCAGCACGGCAGGTACGTCATCATGTGCTCACAATGAAACAAACTCAGGGAGGTAAAGTTGTGTAGTAAAACTGTAGTTGTGTTGTTGTTTGTAAGGTGGATGGACCAGTGATCGTGGAGGACACCTGCCTGTGTTTCAGGGCTTTGGGAGGACTGCCTGGTCCTTACATGTAGGTACACTCTCCGTCCTTAAAGGCATCCATGATTAGTTGTAACATTAGACTTTATTTGATACACTTTTATTTTAACTGTAAAATAAAGACTGTAAAAATACTGTCGATCAGGGGGGTCAGACTCATTTTCACAGAGGGCCACATGAGCGTTATGGTTACTTGTAATGAACTTTGTTTCATGTTTAACTTTGACTAAACAGAGTTTTAACACGTCCTCTTTTAAACACTGATAAGAACTAAGTGTAYGACTGACTTAATCTGTAATAAATAACAGAAATATGTGAGCCATCACATGGAAACGAGGATTAAGTCTAAAAGTTGTATAAGGAGAAAAAGGCAAATAGTGTTTTGACTAAAATGTTAACAAAAATTGCATTTTGTCAAAATATAATGAATAAAAGCCTTGTTAATGTATCATTTGAATGAACTGCCTGAAAAATAATCATAAAACAAAAGTTTAAAGCACTTTTTTGAGCAGTAGCAACAAAAAAACTGATTTTGAGGAAAAACACCTTAAATTGTTGAGATTTTCCCTGTGAGTTAGTAAAGTTTTGTTTCTTCTTAGCTGGGAAATCTCAATATTCAAATATAATTTGAGGTTTCCTCTTTATAAGGACATCAAAAATTCCTCATTAAAATGAC
>NW_013953377.1:142185-143576 GCF_001266775.1 Austrofundulus limnaeus
AACTAATACACTATCAGAGTTTTATATATTTATACTTCTCATTCAACCACAGTTAAATTCACTCTATCTAGGAGGCTCAGTTTATATGGATAGTTTTTATTTTTTACAACAAGCTGCAATGAAAACAAGCAGAGATGAAATAAAAGTAACGACTTTCTACTTCTTGTCTTTTTATAAAATGTAAGAAGTAGAAAGTACAATTGTGCGAAAATGTAAGGAGTAGAAAATAGGCTGAAAAATGATTACTCAAGTACAGACACCCAAAAATTCTACTGAAGTACAGTAACAAAGTATTTGTACTTAGTTACTTTACAACTCTAATTTTATGTCATTTTAATGAGGAATTGTTTATGTCCTTATAAAGAGGAAACCTCAAATTATATTTGAATATTGAGATTTACCAGATAAAAAGAAACAACACTTTGCTAACTCACAGGGAAAATCTCAACATTTTAAGGTGTTTTTTTCTCAAAATCAGGGTTTTTTTGTTGCTACTGCTCAAAAAAGTGCTTCAAATTTTTTGTTTTAAGGTTAAATTACAGACAGTTCATTCAAATGATACATTAATAAGGCTTTTATTCATCATATTTTGACAAAATGCAATTTTTGTTAACATTTTAATCACAACACTATATTTGTCTTTTTCTCCATACACAACTTTTAGACTTATCCTTGTTTCGATGTGTTGGGTCACATTTGACCTGCTATAAGAAATGCAGCGTCAGCAGAACCACACGTCTCTGTCCAAACTGTACACACAGTTTGTCTGGACCAGGTCTCTGAAACCTTCAGATCTAAATTTGTGCTGCTTGTCTCACTAATAAAATGTGTCCGGAGCTGCAAAACAAGCTATGGCTGTGATTGTCAACTGCTGGTCCGTGAGCCTTTTCGAGGTCCTTTTGGGAAACTTTACGGTCAGTGGAGGTGACATTATAAAAATAAAAAAACATTATTTTATTATTATATTATTTATTATTATTAAACACATCAGGACAAATAAAAAGAACAGATTGGTGTAAATAAGAAAAATACTGTATATAGTTTATACCAAATTTCATCAAAACTAGTACAACTGAATTATTCAGGTATTTTTTTCTAATTATTATTATTATTATTATTATTATGTAGTCTTCTAATTGTTTAAAGGCATTTCTGATGGATTTGAGAGAAACAACAGGTTAGCATGAGCTAACATGTACTTTTTGTATCAGTATCAATCACATATTTACACACAACTTAGTTTCTGTTGTGTGTACACAAACCACACAAAAATTATTGTTATGTTTGGGTCATATTTTCAAAGAACCACTGCAGAGGGACCAAAGAACCACTGCAGAGGGACCAAAGGGCCACTGCAGAGGGACCAAAGAACCACTGCAGAGGGACCAAAG
>NW_013953377.1:143586-145108 GCF_001266775.1 Austrofundulus limnaeus
AATCACATATTTACACACAACTTAGTTTCTGTTGTGTGTACACAAACCACACAAAAATTATTGTTATGCTTGGGTCATATTTTCAAAGAACCACTGCAGAGGGACCAAAGGGCCACTGCAGAGGGACCAAAGGGCCACTGCAGAGGGACCAAAGAACCACTGCAGAGGGACCAAAGGGCCACTGCAGAGGGACCAAAGAACCACTGCAGAGGGACCAAAGAACCACTGCAGAGGGACCAAAGAACCACTGCAGAGGGACCAAAGGGCCACTGCAGAGGGACCAAAGAACCACTGCAGAGGGACCAAAGGGCCACATGTGGCCCCAGAGCCGCAGGTTGCAGACCCCTGGTCTATACATTCCTGTCACTGCTCAGCCCACTCAGGCCAGGTCCCAGACCGTGCAGGTCCTACCCGAACAGGCCAGGGTCGTGCAGACTCAGGGTGTGCAGCAGGGTCTGGAAGTCCTGCAGGGTCCAGGGCTCTGTGCCCGGCTCCACGGCCGAGGCGCAGCTGCTGCTGCCCGGGCTGGTGACGCTCTGCGGGTCGTTGAAGGTCACCAGCAGGTCCGTGGAGAACTGCGGKAGGCGGAACAGACCCAGAGACATGTTCACGGTGTTCCTGGCCTCCTCGTTGAACTTGGACACCAGCTGGGTTCCGGTCAGGGTCCAGGCGGAGCTGCACTCCGWCAGGGACAGGTCGGCCCGGGCCAGGCCCGCCACACCGGACACCTGGAGGGCTCCGGGCTCCAGAGCCTCGTTGCTGCCCGCGATGTCCAGGAAGTGGAACCTGGCTGCGTCCTGGTCGGCCACCTGAGCCTGGTACTCCAGCAGCTCCACGATCAGGCTCTGGTCGGTGTGGGGGTGGGCGAACACCTCCTGGTTGTCCGGGACCTCCCTCAGCTCGCTGATGTCCGTGGCGTTGAGCGGGACCACCGCGGACAGCGAGCCTCCGAACAGAGCCCGGGCCCGAGGCGCTGCTCCTGCTCCGGGACTCTGCATGTCTGCTGGAGGAAACAGCAGAGAACTGTCCGCTCCGACAAAACAACAGGTTTTATTAAAAACAACCCGGTAAATAATGGATTTATAAATGTGAAAAACACGTCCCGCCGCGAAACTTCCTGCTTTTTCTTCTTCTTTTGACCACAACAGACACGAGCAGCTCTCTGCTGCCCCTACAGGTCAGCAGGAGACACGAGCAGCTCTCTGCTGCCCCTACAGGTCAGCAGGAGACACGAGCAGCTCTCTGCTGCCCCTACAGGTCAGCAGGAGCACTGCTGCAGATTTTATTTTATTAACTATTTATTATATTAACTATTTATATTATTAACGAACCAACATAATAATACAAAGAAAAACAAACATATATTAACGACCACTTCACCTAACATCTTCATAAATTATCTACTTTTAAATTAATCCTCCTGAACATCAAATTATGAAAACTTTACCAAATTACCAGTGTTGTATAAAGTACCTCAAAGTGATACTTGAGTAAAAGTACAAGTATCTTATCATAAAAATAC
>NW_013953377.1:146612-150185 GCF_001266775.1 Austrofundulus limnaeus
TTACTCAAGTAAAGTACAGATACCCAAATATTGTACTTAAGTATAGTAACAAAGTATTTGTACTTAGTTACTTTACAACTCTGGACATATGACGCGAAAATGAGTTATTTTTCAGAATCAGTTGCAACAGTTCATCTTGATATGTAAGATTTAGCTCAGAGTTAAATGAAAAGGAAGGATTTGGAACCTCTGCAGCTCTTCCAGCTGTTTGGGACTTCCGGGTCAGGTGACTTCCGGGTCAGCTGACCGAAGCGCCGCTGCGCTGCTAGCATCCATCCACAATGACTGGCGCGTCTCAGCGGCTGGCACAGCTCGTCAGATGAGCTGTGGTACTCTGTAAAAACACAACAGACACACAGACATTTCCGGACTGACTGCCGAGGCTGTGTGGAGGAGTTTATCCGCGTCGAGCCGCCGACAAGCAGACAAACAGGTAGCTGTTAGCTTAATTAGCTTAGCATAATTTAGCCTAGCTGGATGAGAGAGGAGGCTGATTTATTTGATATAATTATGCAGGAATGACATGTACGCGACTTGTTTCTTGGATTTTCTCTGTTTTTGTTGTAATTTAATGATTATAAACAGTGACTTTCATGCAGTTATTAGCTGGATTAGCTGCAGATTTAATGGCTGAAAATTAATTGTTCATTATTCAGATGTCAGCTCCTTTATTTTATCTTCTTTCAATACTTAAAGCTTGACATTTTGTAATGTGAGGAATGCTTTAATAATAAGTCACAGCTTAGATATAAATTCAGTTTTGATTGAATGGTTTTTACCTTTAAAACTGCTGTCCTAAAACAGATGTTTTTATAGACTTTGTCCCACAGGTCAGCCTGGTTCTCCTCATCTTCTCTGTTTTACTGCTTCAGGTCTGTCCTCTCCTGTCCTCTGTCGGCTGCTGAAAGGCCCTGTTGTTTTTCAAACAAAGTGCCAGAAAGGACAGAAAGACACGGTGTCAGACTGAATCGGATTCAATGGTACCAGTCGTCCTGATGGAGTGATGTAGTGTGAATGTGCATCTTATGGAAAACAGGTTTTAGCTCAGTGTCACTGAGGCATGTATTGAAATGTGTGTTTGTTTGATCAAACACAAAACACTCAGACTCAATGATGTGTTTTTGGAAGAATACTGTGTGTTTTCCAGCTCTACACTAATATTAAATCTGACAGCAGATTACAAAATAAAACCAGAATCATGTGATGATCTGAAGTCTGAGGGAAGTTATTATGTTTGTTCAGGTGAAATCAGCTCATGTTTTCTTCCTGCAGTTCACAGCAGAACCAGTGGGACKATTTTACCTTGTTTTCTGTTTTTGTTCATAACTTTAGTGTTTAAGATATCGCTATGAAATTTTAGGAAAAGATTCACATTCTGGTTTTGTAGGAAGCATCTTGTATCCTAAAAAACTAATAAAACTTAATAATAGCCAATTCAAAATTAGCAGAAAAGGTATAAAATAACATTACAAGGCAAACTGCAGCATCAAATCAACTTAATGTGTCTTAGAAAGTAAGGAAATTAAAACAATTTAAAAACCATGTGGACATTTTGTAAACAAAGCTCCTCAACCAATGACAGCGTGTTAAATGTGTCATGTGATGAAGACGAGCATCAAAACACTTTGCAACAAGAGCTGTTCTGGATTAAAAAACACACTTCCATGTTTCAAATCATTATCAAACTATGAACAAGGGCAGATAAAATAATGTTTTCATTGCAGCTTATCTATTTAAGGTTCACTAGAAAAACACATGATTTACTTTGATCCTCTTTTCAAAAATTGTCTCTTCAATACGGAGCCCGCAAGGGGACACGCGAGATTATTTTTCTTTTGCGTTCCCTCGCAATATTTTTTGCGTTCCCTCGCAAAAGTCTTTTATCACTGTTGTGCTGCCTGTTTCTTAACAAACTCACCTGTTCACCATTAGTGAGTTAACTTACTGCTTTAATTCAGCTTCAGAATGAATATATCACACAGACACACATGGAAGTATGTCATATGATGATATTTTAACACACAGCAGCCACACAACATCAATGTCAATTTGACAAACTTGTGGCGACACATCCTGTTTTGGTAACCGGATATTTCAAAATAAAAGTCTGATTTAATTCAGATCATATTCAAAACAAACTTTTGCGTGGGAACGCAAAACAATATTGCGAGGAAACGCAAAACAGTATTGCTAGGTAACGCAAAACTATTGCGAGATAATGTAAAACTATTGCGAGGGAACGCAAAACAATATTGCGAGGGAACGCAAAACAATATTGCAAGGAAACGCAAAACAATATTGCTAGGTAACGCAAAACAATATTGCGAGGTAACGCAAAACTATTGCGAGGGAACGCAAAACAATATTGCAAGGGAACGCAAAACAATATTGTGAGGGAACGCAAAACAATATTGCGAGGAAAAGCAAAACAATATTGCGAGGAAACGCAAAACTATTGCGAGGTAACGCAAAACAATATTGCGAGGTAACGCAAAACAATATTGCGAGGGAACGCAAAACAACATTGCGAGGGAACGCAAAACAACATTGCGAGTCAGCGCAAAACAATATTGCGAGTCAGCGCAAAACAATATTGCGAGTCAGCGCAAAACAATATTGCGAGTCAACGCAAAACAATATTGCGAGTCAACGCAAAACAATATTGCAAGGGAACACAAAAGGAAAAAAAATCTCCCATGTCCCCTCGCGGGCTCCGTACTTCAAATCATATCAACAAAAATAAAAAAGTGGAAGACGAGGCTGTAGCTAACTACCTGATGTCAGCGCAGTTTGTTGAAACGTAGAAATAATGAAGCAGGAGGAACTAAAAAGCAAACACAGAGCAGCCTGGTACAGTCTGGTCACAGCAGTTTGAGAAGAAAATGTCAGCAGCTGCTGACGACATGTCAACATCCCTACAAAGAGACACCCAACATAGCGACATTTCCTTTTGTTTCAACTAAACCTCAGTGTTTGCTCTGTTACTATAAATTAAAACTAATTAACAAGCTTATGTTATTTAGAAAGTTCTGCTTACATTTTTCTTGTTTGGTGAATTATGATTTCTTTAACTCTCTTTCTTATTACAATTTCTGTCTGAAGTGGTAGAATTGACACTGTAAATATACCCATATGTGAGCCGTCTCATCGAAATGAGGATTAAGTCTAAAAGTTGTGGAGAAATAGGCAGATAGTGTTGACTAAAACACTTGAAAAAATAACTTTTTGTCAAAATATAACAAATAAATGTGTTATTAATGTATCATTTCAATGAACTGTCTTAAATATGATCCTAAAAATTTTTTTGAAGCACTTTTTTGAGCAGTAGCAACCAAAAACCTGATTTTGAGGAAAAACGCTTTAAAACGTTGAGATTTTCCCTGTGAGCTAGCAAAGCTTTTGTTTCTTTCCAGTTGGGAAATCTCAATATTCAAATAAAGTTTGAGGTTTCTTTTTTCAAATGACATAGAAAAACTTCTCTAAAAGGACATAAAATTAGGATTTAGACCAAATATTTATGTATTATTGTAACCAATAAGACAAATTAAATCATATCTCTGGATCTACTAATGA
>NW_013953377.1:155896-157822 GCF_001266775.1 Austrofundulus limnaeus
ACACTATATTTTCCTATTTCTACTTATACAACTTTTGAACTTAATCCTGGTTTCGATGTGATGGCTCACATATTTAAAAAAAAAAAAGAACCATGCTGAGGAAGCAGGACGACAGGCAGTAAAAACATGGATGATAGAAGGAAGACAAGATAAAAACTGTTCTTGATCTGCTTTAAACTGGGGCTGGGCAAAATCATCTGGTGTGCAGTTACTCATCAGAAAAGCTTTGATCCGTTATATTTTAGCATTTGATCATTAATGTGATCAATGCTGGCAGACAGACTGACTGCAGGTTTACCTGGTCAGTCCTCTCACTTCACCTCAACGCTTCAATACTTCAACAAAGAAACATTTTTTTTAAAGTTCTGTAATTTATTTATCAAAAGTCCAGTTTTACTTGGTCTATCAACACAATTTAAAAACTGATGTAAACCCTGAAGTCTCTACTTCTGACATAATTTGTAACAGATTTTTACAGAAAGCAAATCTTTCCCACTAGAGTGGTGCTGCAACAATACATGTACCCTTATCAAACAGTGCTTTAGGTTCAGTACACACTTGTATCAAACAATACAGATATTTAAATTTACTTTATCAACTTGTCTTCTGAAGATGCTCTGTGTTGAAGGATCAGTAAAAACAAAGATGATGATAAACAGAAGAGACTGAAGGTTGAATGAAACTCTAGAAGGTCTTGTGACCAAATCAGTCTGTTGCAGCTGTTAGTGTCTGCGTCATGAAATGATGACTATCTACGACTAGTTAAACATTATTCACCCTGATTGTTGAAACAAACAAACAAGTATTTTCCAACAGACTCGTTTCTCCTGTGACAATTTAATGAATAATATTTTACACAGTTCATTTAAATAAAAAAGCAAAAACAAACAGCTTTGGTTCTGTAGGTGAAGAAGTTCAGGGAGTCCCAAACTGAACTGTGTGAGAAAATGAGTTATGTCTCTAGACCAGGGCTTCTGAACCTTTTTGACCTCAGGGCCCAATTTAWTGAACATAAAGTGACCTGAGGCCCAGTCAGACATTACCAATGCATGGATCAAAATGATAATTGTCCTGTATCCAGGAGGTGTAGGCTGGTCCTGGTCCTGGTCCTTTGGTCTCCTGTGCTGAGCCATGTGTCAGTGGAGAGGTTTAGTCTCTCTGAACCTCCTCCCTGCACTGACCTGCAGACACCGCTCAGCTTGGGTTACAGGTTCTGGACCATCCTCTGTCTGGGGGTCCTGCTGGGTTTGATATGAACAGGATGTTGTGTTTAAAGAAGATTTTTACAGGAATTATTCTCATAATCCTGTTTTATGTCCTGTACYGTCGTTTGACTTCTGTCTTTATCTGAATCGTTTGTTTGACAGAGAAACCTTCTGGAGGAGGACTCTGATGAAGAAGAAGACTTTTTTCTGTGAGTTTGTGTGTAAATAAGTTGTTTGTTGGCATAATAAAAGTTAATCTGCAGCAGTTTTAGTTTTTAGTTGTGTTGTGTTGTTCTGTGGTAAATTATGGGATTCTGTTTTGCACCTTTACATGTTTTCCTTGTTTGATCTGACTGATTTAGAAAGTTTGTGAAAATATTAGACACAATTTTACACACCAACCGTCTAGTATTGTAAATTAGTTTTTCACCAAAACAGCTTGAAAGTTTTAAAGCCATCTTTAACCCTGATTTATTCCCACTGTTATCCAGGAGGGGGCACACAGGAGCCAGGTTTGGACCTCAGAAGGACAAAATGAAGCAGTAAGTGCAGCACACGCCTCACTGCAGCTACAAGCAGAGGTCAGGGAGCCCCTCCACATCCACACATCCACATTAGACCAGGGCTTCTGAACCTTTTTGACCTCAGGGCCCAATTTAATGAACATAAAGTGACCTGAGGTCCAGTCAGACATTACCAATGAATGGATCAACATAATTAT
>NW_013953377.1:158620-161098 GCF_001266775.1 Austrofundulus limnaeus
CATCACAGGAGTCACGTGATCAACAACCGGCTGTTTCTACTGGTGAAAAAGATGAAGAAGAAGAAGATAACAGGAAGCAGTTGTAATAGTAAACTCACCGACTACAATTTCCTAAAAACACAGCATTTGTAGCCGCTCCCAAGTATAAGGGGCTTGTCGCTCGAAAACCTCGATAAGCAGCCAACATCTCCTCTGATGATGAGCGCTAGTGTCGTGGTAGCAACATGCTATGTGTTTACATCCATCGCTGCCATGTTTGTAATGACTTATCATGAGAACAAACGTATTCACGTGACTTTAATAACATTTCTTACTTAATGGAAACACTGCAGTTGTGAAACTGTGTTTTTCAACATTAACAGAATATCAACAAAGTTTTGAGCACATTTGCGATGGAAACACAGCTAGTGTCATGTTTACCTGCAGTGCTGGGCTGGGTGGTGGCTGAGTGGGCCTGTCGTGTGCAGGTCATTGTGGAATGTTTGCAGGGCGTCTCGGTGGCTCTGTTTCATCTGAACCAGCAGTCAGAGGCAAACAGAGAACAGAGGAGGTCTTTGTTGAGACCCTCTGGTGCCCACTGTTCCTTCACACTTCACAGCTTGAAATGTGTCACTGTTGTYAGCATGTCAAAGCAGCTGCTGCCATCAGAGCCCAGGAATGTCTCGGGCTTTTCATGTGGGATCCTGTCTGAACCTGGACCCTGCTCTTTCATGTCCCCCTCACATTTTGAAAGGGTTTCACTCGCCGCCTGTTTTTACACCATCGTTCCAGTCGAGCTGGAAGCAAAGACGTCTGCCAGMAAACAAACTGTTTTTACACACTGAGGAGTGTGTGTACTCAGAGATAGCATCAATATGTTTACTCTAGGGCTGTGGAATTAATCGAGTTAACTCTGATTAATTTTACTGCTGCATGGGCATAGATTTAAAAGTTTTAATTGCGATTAAAATTTACAACTTTGGCTGAATATGTAGGTTTGTATATTACAATGCACTCAGTGCATCATGTCAGGTCATGTTTGTAAATAAGAAGTGGTTCTCAAACAGTTTACCTGCATAAATAAAGGTTAAATAAATAAAATAAATAAAAAACTCCATGTGTAACACATTATGTACAGTTTTTTTTCTTTTCATCTTCTTGTGGCTTATTTTATTTTATTTATTTATGTTTTACTGACAGCTGTGACCTTATTATCTATCTTTCATTCCTCATGTAGTTCTCATTTAGAATGAAAATCCTTGAATTCTTGATTTAACCTCATTATTCTGCACAAAATGTAACTGACTCAAATATGTTTGGAGCATATTTAGGTCCTGTTTTATATTCAAAAAATCATGTCTAAGCATCAGTTTTGTTTTCTAAATAAAAACTTTAAAAACTAATTAATAACTCAAATAATTTATTTTATCAATATGCAATAGAAATGTATATTAAATTTAAGATGAATCACAATTAATTCACAGCTACTTTGGGATTAATCAGATTAAAAATATTAATCATTTGACAGCCCTTAGTTTATTCACAACACAACTGATACTAAGCTTCATGAGATCAGTGTTGTGACACCAGCGTGTCCTCAGGGTGCAGTCGCAGGTGGACGAGGTGATCGATGTGATGCAGGAGAACATCTCCAAGGTGATCGAGAGGGACGAGCGTCTGGAAGACCTGCAGGACAAGTCAGGTGAGTCACACTGGTGTGTCTCTGTGTGTCCACACTAAACATGTATGTTGTGTTACATCACAGCCTCAGATTCTGCCTCAGGGAGGGTGTTAGTGTTTGTCTTAACATTTATTTTCCTCTAAAAGCTCTGAGCCTCAGATCATCTAATGAGAGCAGAACTATTCCCATAATAAGTTGAGTTCTGGTCCAACTGTGGATATTTTGTGGATAATTTGATGTAAATATGTTTAATCTGTAATATTTTAATGCAACGAAAACAAATAAATTAAATAATTGTATGAAACACTGATTTCTGATCAGACACTGAAAATTAACCGTCTACTAATAAGTAAAAAAATCCTAGATTATACTCTGAATCTTTTCTAACTACCGTATTTATTCAAGTAAAATATGTACAATTAAATCCATAAAATCATCCATAAAGTTGGGGGTATTATACTCGGATAAATATTTTTACTTATGTATTTTAACTGAAATTTCGGCTTCATTCACAAAATGCATGAGTCCGGAAATGAGACGCGTCTTAAAAATCAGTTGAAACGAGCTCACCTCTGACACTCCTCTGTGCTTCAGAGTGAGATAATAACAGATCCAGGCAGGAGACATGATGTGAAAAAAGGTAAAAAGTATTCCTGCAGCTCAGTAATGATAACAAACTAATGACATTAGTGTGTGACCGAGCCGCTACTCGAACAACAACAAACACATATTCGTCTGTAATGGCTACCGGTGTTCTGAAAAAGTTTGTATCCCTGAAAAAAGTTTCCCCACCAGAGGGGGCGCTCACGAGTAAGAAG
>NW_013953377.1:163248-164337 GCF_001266775.1 Austrofundulus limnaeus
ATATATGAGTTTGTATGTAATGTATGAATATAATATACAAGTTTCACTTTTTAAATGGAATTACTGAAATAAATCTACTTTTTCATGATATTCTAATTTTATGACCAGCACCTGTAAGTGCTTCCCCTCCCATGCAACTGAGTCAAGGCTTAATTAATTCAGGTTTACACCAAAATCTCAGCTTAATCCCTTATCTTAGATTCATGTAATTGGCTCCAGGTAAAACCATTTTGTTGTTTTAATAAAACCTTCTTTTGAGTTTCCTGTTCAGACTTAACTGCTGACTTTAWATTAGCTTTGTCTGTCTGAGCCTTTCTGATTATTGCAGAACGTTTATTCCTGAGAACCTTTTTTGACTTTATTTTTTTCCTTTTTACATCAATCCGATATAAAACCTTATAGTGTAGTTAGAGTTTGTGTACTCTCATAGACACATCAGCCTGTTTGTAAACACAAGCAGACACAACACTGTGTCAYCATGACTCTGTATGGGTGAACACAACAAGGCAGAAAGTGTACAGAACAGTTTTTTTTTGCTCCCTCAACAGAAACGTCTTGTTTGTACCTCAGACTGAACAGACTGGAGCTTTGAGCAGCAGGAAGCTCGTTAAATATGATATCAGCAATGCTTCAGTGTTTGCTCCGGCACTGACAAAAACATCCATTATAGTTATTTCTTAAGGTCATTTGTAGTTTGTGGTTTCCTGGGAAATGTTTGTCTAAGTTCATGACTCAGGCTGTGTAATGAGCTGATAGTTGTGTGGAGGCTGGGGCTGCGTGACTAACACACAGCAGCTGAGCCTCACACACTGAAAGAGCTGCTGCTCTTTCATATAAAAACTCAGCTGTCAACATTTAGCCACTTTATTAAAACTTAACCAAAAAAAGGCGAACATTCCTTTAAAGCAGGGGTGGGATATGACTAAATATATACTGTATATCATGATATAACTCCTAATTTTAGTCGACAGAATAATAATTTGATATCGATATGAATAATAAAAATAGATAGACCTTTATTGTCATTGTACAGATCATAATGGAATTACAGTTCAGAACACCCATTCAGAAGAAGACAGAACATAACAA
>NW_013953377.1:165376-167604 GCF_001266775.1 Austrofundulus limnaeus
CATGAAGACATCATGACGAGGCGATATCCTTAAAAGAAAAACTAAAAACCACACAAGGGAAGATGAGGAAAACAAAACATATTATGTGACACACTATGGTGTTTATAACAAAACCTCTGCATAGAGCAGATTTATTAGCCAGAGGAGTGAATGAGTTTAGGGGGCATGCATCGGAAGCCATGAGTATTGTATGGTTGTGTGAACATCTGAAGAATGAGCCCGAAGAATCGAGTCCCCTAAACCAGCGCAGCCATAGTTCAGAATATGGCTGTTAACTGTTCATTCTGTGTGGCCCTCAGCTCCAGGAACCAGATCACAGACGGGAGTGAGAGGGGGGAGGTGTGGGGTAGACCCTCAGTCAACATATACACCCAGGAAGAATTTAGTCCACAGCTCAAGGCCATGTAGGGGAGAGCAGAATCTGTAATCAGTTGTTTGGGAACAGAATAGAATGTTTTGAGCCAGGCAGACAATAACAATTATCCTTCAGCCTTAATGTCTGCTGGTACAACTCAAAGGTGGTGAATCCAATCAGACAAATAGTGTGGACAAATTCCACCGAGCCGAGTTATCAGCTTCTCCAAGATCAATTCCATCTGGCCAGCAAAGTCCAGGGACCACAGTCAGTCCGCGACCCTCAATAGAGCTGCTTGCAGACCGAGTCCAGCTCGCTCAAGGCAAATGTCCGAGTGCTGATAGAACGGCAATCCTTCATATTGGTCAGTCAGCCAGGAAATGAAAAGCCATCGACGTTGTTTTGTAGAAACACCAGGAGACCACCAAGCCAATCTGTA
This sequence comes from Austrofundulus limnaeus, assembly GCF_001266775.1. Classification (NCBI taxonomy): domain Eukaryota; kingdom Metazoa; phylum Chordata; class Actinopteri; order Cyprinodontiformes; family Rivulidae; genus Austrofundulus; species Austrofundulus limnaeus. The sequence goes on from NW_013953377.1 coordinate 166,171, forward strand.
GAATCCAGTGATCAGAATCCAGATATACTGTATATCCAGAACAGAGGTCCCACCTTTGACATGTCCTCCCATGGAATAAAACTTGGTTCCAAAAATTTATTAAGAGACCAGCTAACCAAATCCATAAAAATAAAAATATCCATAATTTCTGGTTTCAGATGTTAAATGTAGAGAAGGTTCCAAGCAGCAAAGCAGGGAAGATAAGGAAGGGCAGGAGAGAAGGAAAAAGCGTCTTACTCCTCCGAGAGCAGAACAAAAAAAAAATCAGAATACATCAATATTTACTGTGGCTACAAACCTGATGTCATTTAAAACATGTTTAATTAAAATTAAGACTGGTCAGAACAAAGAGTGACACCTCATGTAGTCCTAATTTAATTATCTGAAATACATGTTTCAGATGATCAGTCATTTAGTGCAGAAATCTTGAATTAGAGAATCCACACAAAGTGATGGTAAACCTGATGTCATTTATACAAGTCAGAATGTAAACAGAGATCTCAGATAAGCATTAGTCCAAATTTAATTAGATATCTTAAGTAATTACTTTTAGTCATAAATCACTTTCAATACCCGTCTGTGTTTGCAGCGTTCATTTTATTCTGCTGGACACAGCTGCTGACAGGGAGATGATGATGTTTTAAACCCTTAAACCAACACCACAGTCCATCACAATTTACAGCAAACTGACAGCTGAAGTTTATCGGACCTTTCATATAAGAACCACTTCCACACCACTGAACTACGGTAGTCTTATCTTAACTCTTTCTTCTGTTCCAACTGTGAACAACTGTTCACTCCCAGCTATTGAGCTCATGTTGGTGCAGATATCCACTGTGTTGTAGCAGCTTGTTGTTAGCGTAGCGTAAACAGTGCTAGCACTGGGCACTGACGTTAAGTCCGTGGTGTACCTCATCATGCACTGACGGAACATACATCCATCCACTTTCTTTAAAAGTCACATCACCTTTTAGAAATGTTTTCTGTCATGATTAATAATGAATTATTATCCAGGCATTAAACTCACTGGTTTGAAATGTTGACATGAAATCTGAAACAGAAACCTCCAGCTTCAGTTAAAAGAATGAGGGAAACAGTTCAGGTTTAAACCCTTTGTAACGAGTGAATAAATGTAAACAGTCCAGATGAGCAGACTGAGTGCTTCTCCAGCTGTGCATCACAGAGCTTTTAAAGTCTGACTCTTTAACAGTCTGCTCACCTTACACACACACACACACACACACACACACACACACACACACACACACACACACACACAAGCAGGCATAATGGATCGTGGCTCGCGTTGTTGACTGAAGTGAGTGTCTGCTTCACCGAAGGGGATGTCGGTCTGTTGCAGATAGGGCTGCCACAAACGATTATTTTTATAATCGATTAATCACTGATTATTTTTTTCGATTAGTCGACTAATCG
>NW_013953377.1:168915-170366 GCF_001266775.1 Austrofundulus limnaeus
TTGTTTACACTGTTTGGATTGTTTACACTGTTTGGGTTGTTTACACTGTTTGGGTTGTTTCCATTGTTTGGGTTGTTTACACTGTTTGGATTGTTTACACTGTTTGGGTTGTTTACACTGTTTGGGTTGTTTATGTGAGCCTGTGTTAATGTGGCAGATGAGCTGTCTGCAGGTGATCTGTAGTTAAATTCCTCAGTGTTAACACACATGTTGTCAGTGTGGCTGCAGCTGTGTGTAGCAGTGACAGGTTGTAAACAGACACATGGAGATGGAAACAGCAGACACGAGGAGTTTAAAGACGGACCTGGAGAAGCACAGAAGTGCACACTGGGGAGCTGTAACCCTGCAGCAGAGATGTTACAACACAGCCACAGCAGGAAATGAGTTTTTCTTCTGGAGCTTTAATTTTAGAAACTTTCACAACATCTCGTGCTAAAAGGAAAAGGCAGACTCTTATGAAAGCAGGCAGCTGGAGTCGTTGTGTCCGACATGTGAAAAGGATGAGTTTTGTTCCTAACAGTAACACATGGCTCATTGTTCTGTGTGGTTTGTTTTCCTCTGCTGCTCTGCTCGATGGTCACGTGGCGCTGCAGAGAGCCTGTCGGACAACGCGTCGGCCTTCAGTAGCCGAGCCAAGCAGCTGCACAGGAGGATGTGGTGGAGAGATGTGAAGGTGTGTGTGTTTTATGACTGTCTGCACATCTGGTCTCCTCTGCATTGAGAGGTGTGTGTTTACTGTGTTCTGTCCTCACCAGATGAAGATGATCATCGCTCTGGTTGTTCTTGTTGTTCTGCTGGTTATCATCAGTGAGTACCAAARTTCAGATTTAAACCAAACAGAGGTGAAGGACTCTTGACTTACTGTGGTTTCTCTGTTTTCAGTCCCAGTGATCCTTCGATATCGTAACTGATGATGAGGATGAGGTCCAGCCTTCCTCCTCCTCTTTTCCTTGCATCTTCTTCATCTCATCGTCCTCCAGTCCAGGACCAGCGTCAGTCTGTCCACGCTGCAGGATCTGCCTCCGATCTTTAAATCACATTCCTTCACTGGCTCCATGAGACATGTCCTGTAGGCCTGTGCCTGTCCTGTAGTCCTGGGCCTGTCCTGTGGTCCTGGGCCTGTCCTGGGCCTGTCCTGTGGTCCTGGGCCTGTCCTGCGGTCCTGGGCCTGTCCTGTGGTCCTGGGCCTGTCCTGGGCCTGTCCTGTGGTCCTGGGCCTGTCCTGGGCCTGTCCTGGGCCTGTCCTGTAGTCCTGGGCCTGTCCTGGGCCTGTCCTGTGGTCTTGGGCCTGTCCCGGGCCAGTCCTGGGCCTGTCCTGTGGTCCTGGGCCTGTCCTGTGGTCCTGGGCCTGTCCTGGGCCTGTCCTGTGGTCCTGGGCCTGTCCTGGGCCTGTCCTGGGCCTGTCCTGTAGTCCTGGGCCTGTCCTGGGCCTGTCCTGTGGTCTTGGGCCT
>NW_013953377.1:170850-172675 GCF_001266775.1 Austrofundulus limnaeus
CTGGGCCCAAGCTTGTCCTGGGCCTGTCCTGGGCCTGTCATGGGCCCAGGCTTGTCCTGGGCTCCTGGGCCTGTCCCGGGCCTGTCTCGTAGTCCTGGGCCTGTCCTGTAGTCCTGGGCCTGTCCTGGGCCTGTCCTGGTCCACAGGTCAGTGAGGACCATGAACCCATCAGGAGGACCTGTGATGTGGGCTCTGCTGCAGGTGGTGGAATGGAGGCAGTTTGAGGTGAAGGAACATCTGTATTTTCCAGCTGTTTCCTTTGATGTGGACAGAAGGTTTTGACATTTTCTCCTCAGAATGATTGAGGAGTTGATGAATTGAAGCTTTCATGTTGCTCATCACTCTCCTCCTCGGTTGTGTCCAGCTCTGAGCCACTTTAATCACAGCTGTCCAAAGTTCCAGCTCTGCTGAACGTTTTCTTTATGTCTTTTTAAACTTTAATTTAAATGTATTTTGCTTCATGTGATGCTTTGTGTGGCTGCTGGTGTATCTGTTCTGGGTTTGAGGAGGTGGATCTTCTGTGAGCTGAAACAAATATTCTGTAAGTGTTGTTGTAACTGGATTATTTCTTTATGGTATTTTGTTTATTTTGGTGTAATTTATTTACCCTGTAAATACTGAGAATGTACAGAACTCTGGCATTGCATTAAAAGACTGTGACTCTCTTTGCTCCACAATAATTAAAGGGGTTAAAGGGCACTGGTCTGGTATTTTCTGGTTTGAACCAGTTTGTCTTGGGAAAGGGAAAGTGGTGGGAATGGAAAAGAAGTGAATAAAGGAGAAAAACTGATCACCTTTTTAGTGTTGAACACAGTTCAGTATCCTCCTGCTTCCAGTTCAGGCAGATGCTTTTATCTGCTATCATTACCCGACTATTTCACTGCTTTGTGACTTTCCTGGCACTGCAGAGTCCCAGGGTGGCACTAAAGTAGGGAGGTTTGAAACCCATCAGGCCTTATTGCTCTGACAGACCCTCTGCTCAACAGTTCCCAGTCAGATACAGTCTGAAGGCTGTGCCCATCCTGAGGGGAGGAACTCAACTGGTCCAACACAGTTTCTGTCCTGAAGGTCGTTGGTTTTCATTCTCACTGTTTAAAAGTGAATAAAATCTGAACAACAAATTACTTATTTAAAACAAAACTTCAGCAACAAAGAAACTAAACCCAGCACAAAAAGGAAAGTTGTGTTTGGTAATTATTTCTTTGTTGTAACAAAGTTTCTTGTAAATCTTATAACTGGCAGGACCAGGTGCTCAAAAGTGTAGCAGCAGCAGAATAAGCTGTGGAACACATGGATAAAAACAAAATACACAGATTTACAAATCCTTTTCAACCTATATCCACCTCAAACCACTACAAAGACAAGATATTTAATGTTCAAACAGATAAACTTTACTTTTTTAATTTATTTGCTGAAAAATGTTCTAATAAATATGGACAGGGTCGTGTTTCCCTCCTGTTCCATCAGTTTTAACAACATTTCAACTGTCCTCAGTTCACAAACTCTTAAACTGAGGACAGAGACGGACTAATACACCCCCATACCATCAGAGAGGCTGACTAATACACCTCCATACCATCAGATAGACTGACTAATACACCCTCATACCATCAGAGAGACTAATACACCCCCATACCATCAGATAGACTGACTAATACACCCTCATACCATCAGATAGACTGACTAATACACCTCCATACCATCAGAGACTGACTAATACACCTCCATACCATCAGATAGACTGACTAATACACCCTCATACCATCAGAGAGACTAATACACCCCCATACCATCAGATAGACTGACTAATACACCTCCATACCAT
>NW_013953377.1:173208-175356 GCF_001266775.1 Austrofundulus limnaeus
AATACACCCCACACCATCAGAGGCTGACTAGTACACCCCCATACCATCAGAGAGGCTGACTAGTACACCCCCATACCATCAGAGAGGCTGACTAGTACACCTCCATACCATCAGAGAGGCTGACTAATACACCCCACACCATCAGAGGCTGACTAGTACACCCCCATACCATCAGAGAGGCTGACTAATACACCTCCATACCATCAGAGGCTGACTAGTACACCTCCATACCATCAGAGAGGCTGACTAATACACCCCACACCATCAGAGGCTGACTAGTACACCCCCATACCATCAGAGGCTGACTAATACACCTCCATACCATCAGAGGCTGACTAATACACCTCCATACCATCAGAGGCTGACTAATACACCTCCATACCATCAGAGAGGCTGACTAATACACCTCCATACCATCAGAGACTGACTAATACACCTCCATACCATCAGAGAGGCTGACTAATACACCTCCATACCATCAGGGAGGCTGACTGATACTCCCTGACTAATATATTATATTATTTGTAAGTTTTCCCACTGACAAAGACACAGTCTATAATTGAAGGGTAGGTTCATTTTAACAGTGAGAGAAAGATTATAAAGAAATTCAGATAATCACACTGTATAAATTCTATAATTTATTTGCATTTTGCAAAGAGAAATAAGTATTTGATCTACCAACCATTAAGAGTTCTGTTTCCTACAGACCAGTTAGACACTCCTAATCAACTTGTTACATGCAGTAAAGTTCAGTCTATTTATCATTAAACACACCTGTTTTAAACTGTCACCAGTATTAAAGTCTCCTGTCCACAGACTCAATAATCAGTCAGACTAACCTGTAATCCAGGGGTGACCAACCTTTTTTCAACCAAGAGCTACTTTTGAAGTCAGCAGTTTGCAAAGAGCTACTCATCCAGTCTCATTATCAAAAAACTTAATTTTTCCCTCTCCCTACCCCTCACTTCTTTAAAGTAAATAAAACAGAACATAATGTGTTGCTAGTTTTATTTAATTTAAGTACTGTCAAACAAAACTATCTACTTAACCATATATTTACCTACAAAAAAAAAAAAGAGATAAAATCCTTATTTAAGTCCTGACAGAGAAACAGAAAAGTGATGCTCGAACAAAAAGGATCAATTTTTTTACCTCCTTCAATTAGTACTCCCTGTAACGTGCGAGCTATGAGGGCTGAAAACCTGCCCAGTGAGAGAACCCAGAGTTAAATAACGTTGGAGCACGGGAACTCATCTCCATTTATTCAAAGAACTCTCCTCTCTTCTCTCCATACAGAGGAGGAAAAACAAAAAAATCTATCAATCAGGGTCAACATGGCTACCACAAGAGTGCTGCCCTTTTTTTCAAAGTCAAAGCACACAATATAAAAGTCTCTTGTTTATACTGTTACAAAAAGTGACTTACGATGGTGCAGATTCACAAATCTCCAACAACTATTTCAAACCTCAGTCTCTGTGCAGCAGCATGCAGGATGGTGTCATCAGCAGGTGCTGAAGACCTCACTGGTCCAGACTGCTGGCTCCAACGGGCCATTCAAAGAGTTCCACCTGTTCACCACCTATAAAACAAGACACACACACACACACACACACACACATTAGGTACAGAAAACAAGGGCACACCCAAACTGCAAAATAAATAAATAAATAAATAAATAAACAAACACAAAGGTGCCAGTCAGTCTGGTCTAAAATGTAATAAAACCAATAACATAAAGGATATAAAAAAACAACATACAGACACAATGTGACAAATCTAGAGGAGAAAACTTTAAATGCAGGCTGTATAAAAATAAATGTCTCTACCTTAGTGGGACTTCTGACACTGAGAGGAGGAACCAGGGCGGGCAGTATGAGGTGGTTGAGGCACAGGCAGGTCTCCAGATGATCATCAGTTATTGTGGATCTGGTCTTGGACTTATTGATTTTCATGTGAGAGAAAGCAGACTCACACAGGTAGATCCAAAAAGTTCTGTCAAGTCCAAAGCAGCTGTTCTGATGTTAGGATACGTTTCCTCTGACAGCAGACTGCAGAACTCTCCATCCATGCCACTTGTTCAGGATTTGATCCCAGTGTCATTTTGCAGAGTCAAAACCTCATTTTCAACACCAGAGCAGTCCAGCAGAA
>NW_013953377.1:176981-179009 GCF_001266775.1 Austrofundulus limnaeus
AAATAAATGTTTATCAAATAAAGTTTAATGTTACAACTAATCATGGATCCCTTTAAGCGTTATCAGTCCCATAGAATGGCTTCAGATTATCAGCTGGTTAATATGAGGTATAAAACCAGTATCTGGTTAATATGAGGTATAAAACCAGTATCTGGTTAATATGAGGTATAAAACCAGTATCTGGTTAATACATAGGTGTCATAACAATAGTAAGTGAATGGGACGTGTCCCCCCACTTTTCAAAAGTATCTGTTTGGACCCCTCCACATTCGTCTCATCCAGGGCTGGCCAACCCTGGTCCTCAAGATCCCCTATCCAGCATGTTTMACTTGTTTCCCTGCTCTTCAGCAGGTCTTCAGAAGATTGTTAATCACTCAGTCATTCAAACTGGGTGTGTCAAATATTTAGGTATTTTTGTTTAATACTTGTGTATTTTCAGATATTATTTGACTACTGTGTTATTTGTGTTCTTAAAAGGCAGCAAGTATAGCTCATAGTTTTGCACATCTGTGTGGTCACATTTGACTGAAATGTTGATGTGTTTAGTGCTGTGTCACTTTCTTTGTTTATGGCATTAAATTAAACTATGTGGCCTATTACCCTGGTATTTTCTCATTTCCATTCCATTTTATTTGCAAAGTAACAGTTTGCTGACGGAAATGGTATTTTATTTAACATTTCACGTGTTGCCATTTGGCACTTGGCTTCTATAGATATTTGAGGGGAATTGTGTCAAGTCAACCAGAGTTTGGTAGCTGATTCTTTAGATTTTGTTAGTATATAATTTAAATAACTAAAGTGTGTCCCCTGGTGCTGGACAGTGGCTGTTATTTGTTTTTAGCCACCAAGGACAAATGTGATTGAGAGAGGATGAGAAATTACAGATCTCTGAAAAATTTGTCCCCCTCACTTCTGAGATGGTGATTACGCCCTTTGCACTAACCTCCGACGCACATACATTGCAGCCTCTCAATACGGCAATGGGCAGAGGGTTGGACCAAAGAGTGGGAGACCAGGGCTTGAGTCCGACACAGACACAAAAAATTTATTGCAATATGTTTTGGTTTTTACACATTCATTGTCATTAATATATTAACCCACTAGGGGGCACTGTCGGGACAGTCTGAAGCCTAGAAGGCACAGTAGGGACCCTCTGAAGCCATTGTATGGGACTGACAACATCTAATAACGTCCATTTCATGGACTGATGACATCAGAATCCCCTGGTAAAATCCTGAGTAACAACCTCCTTCCCTCTGCCAGGATGGGTCGTAGCTGGCTCTTCAACATACAGCCAAGGCAACAAAGGAGTGGCTCAGAAAGAAGCACTTTAATCCCATRGAAAATCTAGAGGGAGCTGAAACTCTGAGTTCACAAGTGACAGCCTCACAATCTTAATGATTGAGAGATGATCTGCAAAGAGGAATGGATTAAAATTCCTCCTCATGTGTGCAAACCTCATCATCAGCTACAAAAAGTCTGACTGCTGTGCTCCAACAAGGGTTAGTCTTGTTTGCCAGAGGGATCAAATATTATTTCTCTCTACAAAACGCTAATAAATTTATATAATTTATACAATGTTATTTTCTGGATTTTTTTAACATCTTATCTCTCACTGTTAAAATGAACGTATTGACGGTTCATGTATTTGTAACGGGACTAATTTACAAAATCAGCAAGGCATCATTTCCTTCACTGTATATTGAGCACAAAAAGTAAGGAAAGGTGTGTTTGTTTGGTAGATTATTTGTTGTAACAATACTTCTTGGTAATACATTTTAAATGGTTGGAAAGTCTGGCAAGTCCTCTTTTAAATGGAGCCACATTTGTAAGGAACATGCATTTGTGTGATGAGCAGTAGAGCTGAGTGTGGGTTGTGTACTAACAGCTTATTTTGCTGTTGACTCTTGTTTTGAGCTTCTGTCATATGGGCTGCCTTTTGTAAAGTTACACAGTCAAAAATTACCACCAATATTTTTGTTTTATTTAGACTTTTATAAGAAAAAAAGAACAGATTTATTTTTCAAA
>NW_013953377.1:180414-182731 GCF_001266775.1 Austrofundulus limnaeus
AAATATTTACGTGTTAGATGTCAAAGAAAAATTCAGGAAGAAGAGAAAAAAGAAAGTAAGAAAATGTCATCAATATGATAATAGGTGGTAATTTTTAATAAAGTGTAAGGTACATCTGTGCCTGAACAAGGACAGAAACTGTATTTGTGTCTACCACCAAGTGAAATAAATGACTGTAAAAAAGTTCATTGTAAAATAAAAACAAAGAAGTAAACTTCCTATAGTGTTCTAAACTTGTTAAAAGTTCTGGGCAAAACTGTCTTTTGTTTCTTAATTTAACTTTGTTGTGAGCAAAATGTTACCAAAACAGCCCAGTGTATCAGATTTGATACAATAATATCTCATAAACAAAGTGATGTGGCAAAAAAAAWTTTTTTTGATTTTGTTTAAAGACCCAATAAACATGTCAGTTCTAAAAAATGAGAATTTTCTGACTTTTTTTAAAGAGTCAGGCTTTATAATGTTAAATTAAAACTCTTCACAGAGGCAGAGAAACGGGAGGATTTTCTCTGTAAAACAGTTTATATTTCTTTACATAGTTTTACCTCCTAAAATTCTTTCTTCCCCGTCCCTCCCTTCATCTTTCCTCCAATCCCTCCCTCCCTGTGACTGCTCCTCTCCTCCCTGTTTTCCTCCTGCGTCTCCTTCCAACTGTATAAATATCTGGAGCAGTTGAGGAGAGCTCAGTGGTTCTGAACCCGTGGAACAAGAAGAGGACAGCAGCACAGATACTACACAAAGACACAAGATAAGATGTTCTTGGTCCTGTCCGTGTGTGTGCTGGTTCTGGTGCTGAGAGGAGAAGCTCAGGACCACCAGGCATCTCTGTGGAGGGGGAACGACCGCAGCGGGCGATGCCAGTACACCTTCACCGTGCCCAGCCCCTCTGAGGCCAGCTGCCCCCAGCTCGGAGCCTCAGAGGTGGAGGGCCTGAAGGCCCGGCTCGGTGTGCTGGAAGCCCTGCTGACCCAGCTCACTGGGAAACACACGCTGTCACCGGGGGGCCACCGGGACACCGGGGGTCACGCTGAGCTCCTGGAGGCCCTAAACAGAGCTGTGGGTGAGAAGAACCGGCTGCAGGGGGAGAAGGAGCGTCTGGACAGAGAGCTGGGGGGGCTTCAGCGCAGGATGGAGGACATGAGGAGGGAGACAGAGAGGCTGAGGAGCAGACAGTGTCCTCCTCAGACACCTGTGGTCCAAAGCAGCTCCTCTCAGCAGGACAGGAACCCAGTCAGACCCGCTGCTGGTGAGCAAATACTCCCAGTATTAGTTTTCACTGTTTTATTATCAGAACTGTGATTCACATGTCCTGCTGTACGGGATCAATCTGCTGCCAGCAGGAACTCAGTCTGAATTACTCAGAGTGAACCTGTGTTTTCATAATACGAAGTTTAATTCATCAGTTTGAAAATAAATTTTACTAAATTGAAACTAAACCAGAGAATTTGCATTTCTGGTGAAAATGCTAGTTTGAATGCCTCTCGCTGATAACCTTAGCTGAAGAACAGCTAATAAACTGATGACGTCACTGATGTGACTGATGATGTCATTGATGTGACTGATGATGTCACTGATGACATCATCATCAAAACTCTAAAATTGAAATTGCTAAAAAAAAAGTATAAAAATTTAAGAAACCAAAAGTCATAGCAGGAATGTCCTGAAGGAGCTGAACGTTTTGTTATATGAGTGGTTTAAGTAGAGTAAATATTATGGAAGGAGAAGCCGTCCAAWAAACGTACAGAAGAAACTGGAATAATAAAGAAAAAAGAGAAACATAAAAACAACAGTGTGAATGTTGGAGGTACTCACACTATTAAAAGTTTTGAATTTGAATTAATTTGCTTTGAAACTGTATTTTGGTTTGTTAAAAATTCAGTTTGACTACTTCCACTTTCAGTTCCATAATTCAGATTTTTGTGTCACATCCTGGTCCTTGAGAAAGCCAGGCAGAGTAATCAAACACAGATCCACAGATTTATGTTTCACTTTGGTGAAGTTTCCCTTCTGGATGTAACAGAGTTGATGCAATCCACTGTAAAAGTGACAAAAACAAAGTTATTTTATTGCAGTGATTAGTTGTACCTGTAGGAAATGTCACATTTACATCTTGCCAGCAGCAGCGTCTGATCAATATCTGCAGCTGGGGGAGACCCTGGGAGGACTGGGACTGGGGAGGAGCTCACTGCAGCAGCTGCTTGGTCAGTGACGAGAGAGGAGAATGTGTAGTGCCGAGCTAATATAAAAGCAATGTAGCGTCAGCGCTAACGCTAAAGCTAACAGGCTAATCTGAGGTTGTTCTTCCATGAAGCAGCTC
>NW_013953377.1:183731-184900 GCF_001266775.1 Austrofundulus limnaeus
AATATAATCCTAAAAAGTATATTCTATTAATAGTATATTAAAAATATATTTCTGTAAAATGCAGCATATTTAAAATATACTTCAGTTTATATTTTTTTCGCCTGGGAGGTTTTAAAATGTGACTCATTTTGACTTCATGCTGTCAGTTTCACTGACCAAAGAGAAACAATATTTGTTTTTTGTGACAAACGTGTGTTTGTGTTTGTGCACAGTAATGTTTTGGTTGTTCCGTTAGCCTGCAGTGACGCTCAGATCTGGTTTCCATGCTCCCTCACATTTAGAAACACTGGAGTCCGGCCAGAGAGGATCCACTTCATGTTTCTGAGCAGAACCTGCTGCTTTATGCTCAGTGTTTCCCTCAGCGTGGGTCAAACAGCCTGAGTGGAGGGAAACAGTTCTTCTGTACGTTTAACTTCCTGTCCTCGCTCTCATCTCTGCTGCTCCTCCTGGAGCTCAGCGTCATTTAATATTTCACTGAGACGACCAGAGAGCTCAACCTTTGCTTTCCTACAAAACCAGGAGGAAATACGCTCCTTTATCCTCTGCTCGTCTTCACCTGCAGACTGAATCCACAGAGAGGGCCACTGAGGGGGGCCGGCAGATGGGTCCGACTCAGAGGYGACATAAATCAAACCAGCAGTTTGTTAGTAACTGTTCAACACAGACAAGAGGATGCTTTTCTTGCTTTAACTGCTGCTTTTCACTGGAACACAACYTTCTGATTTCACGTCTACAACACCATGTTGGTATCTGTGGCAGTGGCGTCACTAGGCCTATTTTAGGGGGGCTCCAGCCCACCTAAAGTATTTTAAAGCCCTCCTAAATTATTTTGGTGTAAAAAAAAATTAGTTAATTTTTTTTTACAAAAATTCAGTATGATGTGGTCAGAATAAATAACTATTTAATATTTCATTATTAACTAAAATATATGATCATAAATCTGTCAGATTCCCTTTAATTTATAGTGTAAGGTAGAGATCCTCTTTGGTGCGTCGTTATCCAATCCACACATATATATACAGTATATATACACACACAATACAAATATATAGTATACAAAAAATCTGTTTGATTTTATCTTTTGTGATTGTTTTAAAGTGCTTCCAATAAATAAAGCAGTGTTAGTAGTACTAGTTGTAGTAGTAGTAGTAGTAGTAGTAGTAGTAGTA
>NW_013953377.1:185900-187579 GCF_001266775.1 Austrofundulus limnaeus
TCCTCATAAAGAGGAAACCTCAAATTGTATTTGAATATTGAGATTTACCAGCTGAAAGAAACAAAACTTTGATAACTCACAGGGAAAATCTCAACATTTTAAGGAGTTTTTCCTCCAAAAGGACACAGATTTATATCTTATTGATTATGAAAGCTTGTTATAGGAAACTGATAGTTGTTAACTCATGATTTGTTTGATTTATGTACATAAATGATTGCATATCATTATGGATCAAATTGAACATATCTTGTGTGTCCTTTTCACTTCACACAGTCAAGAAATTAACGAAGAATAAGAAATTCCTTGGTAAATAATTTCCTCATAACCTTGTGGATGAGAGATGTGGGAAAGGCTTATATTCCTATAAGCCAGATCTTACATATTGGTTTTTTTGTTATTGTTGCTACTGCTCAAAAAAGTGCTTCAAAATTTAGTTTTATGATTAAATTTCACAGTTCATTCAAATGATACATTAATAAGGCTTTTATTCATTATATTTTGACAAAATGTAATTTATGTTAACATTTTAATCAAAACACTATTTGCCTTTTTCTCCATATACAACTTTTAGACTTAATCCTCTTTTCCATGTGACGGTCACATATTTATACTTCTCATCCAAACACAATTAAATTCACTCTATCCAGGAGACACAGTTTATCAGGATAGTATTTTTAAACTAATAACTCAGAATAAAATAGGAGTAACAACTTTCTACTTCTTACCTTTTTAAAAAATGTAGTGAGTAGAAAGTACAGATAATTGTGTAAAAATGTAATGAGTAAAAGTAAAAAGTACGCTGAAAAATAATTACTCAAGTAAAGTACAGGTACCCAAAAATTCTACTTAAGTACAGTAACAAAGTATTTGTACTTAGTTACTTTACAACTCTGAGTATCAGTTATACAGGCTGGTAGTAGAACACATTTTTTTATCTGAAAACTGTAAGTACAAATACAAGATGTGGAACAACTAACAGAACAAAATGATGAAACAACAAACCGTCAGGCAAATCAAACAATCCAGTTGTATTTCCACAACATGACATTGTGTTGCTGGACATGCACGTGTGTGTTTGCTTAAACACACATGTGGCATAAACATCTTTACAGAGATATTGTTTGCAGCTGAAGCACAAAGTGTTTGTCGTCTCTGTCCTTATTTGTGTAGCAGACCTGGTTTCTCTTTCTTTAGAATCAGGATAACTCAGTGTGGTCCTACAATGCAAAAAACTGTCCATCTTACAAAGTTTTAAAATCTTATATCAGACAAAAAGTCTTTTTGATCTTGTTTTCAGAATGTGTAAGATTATTTGTCTTGTCAGTGTTATGAATCTCAGGCAGGAATGAAAACATGATGCNCCTCTTCATCACCACTGTGACTCAGCATCAGCTGCCAGATGTGGACTTGTTAAAGCTCATGTACCTTCCTGGATGGAGACACAACATTCCTGAAGGATGAAAAGTCACGTTTCAGCTTTCATGTTTCTTTCTTTGTGAACAACAGTTTATAAACAGAGTTGTTTACAGTTTTTCACATGTTGACACTTGGTTTTTCACTCATGATTTCATGTTTTCACCAAACAAACAGAAGAGAAGACAGACGTGTGACAGTGATACAGCCCGTTCAGTGTGTGTGTGTGTGTGTGTGTGTGTGTGTGTGTGTGTGTGTGTGTGTGT
>NW_013953378.1:0-1519 GCF_001266775.1 Austrofundulus limnaeus
GGGCTTTGGTTTCAGATAAAAGAGGTGGGGCTTTGGTTTCACCAAAAAAAGAGGCAGGGCTTTGGTTTCAGATAAAAGAGGTAGGGCTTTGGTTTCACCAAAAAAAGAGGCAGGGCTTTGGTTTCACCAAAAAAAGAGGCAGGGCTTTGGTTTCACATAAAAAGAGGTGGGGTTTTGGTTTCACCCAAAAAGAGGTGGGGCTTTGGTTTCACCCAAAAAGAGGTGGGGCTTTGGTTTCACCCAAAAAAGAGGTGGAGCATGGTGCAGACTGAGTACTCAGATGTGTTTCAACTGGAGGAGAAAACTAAAAACCTAGAAGAGAAACCTGTAAACTTTAATTATTTTATAATATATTTTCTGCTCCCTCCATCCTTCATGATGTCTTCAGATATTTTCCAGTTCCTGCTGTCAGGTTATAATTACACTCAGAGCTAAAGAACTGAAAACATTAGGACAAAAGATATGAATAAATTCTGAATGAGTTCTGGATTAAATGTTTTCTCTTAATTGCGTCCAACATTTTAATTTATTTACTTATTTTATATTTGTTTGGTTTTGGACAGAATTTCATGTTCAGTCATTGGATGGACAGAACTAATCAAACTGTGTAAAGAGCAGCAGCAGCAGCTTCAGATTCTGACTCTTCCTCCTCCTCTTCCTCAGCCCAACGGCAGCTCCCAGGGGAAGGTCCACAACCCCTTCCTGCCCACGCCCATGCTGCCTCCACCCCCTCCTCCTCCCATGGCCCGGCCCGTCCCGCTGCCCGTCGACACCAAGCCACCGTCCACCTCGTCCACAGAGGGGGGAGGAAGCTCCCCCACCTCCCCCAGTGAGTGCCCCATCATTAAATCCCCCTGACCCTGGTCTACAGGACGTCTCTGTCATCAGCAGGGCCAGGCTAACACTTTCCCTTCGCTTCCAGTCTTTATGCTAAGCTAACGTCTTCTCTGTGTCCTGCAGCGTACTCCACCCCCACCACGTCTCCGGCCCAGCGTTTCGTCAGCGTCGGACCCCGAGACCCCGGCTTTAACATCCCCCAACAACCACAGGTAACCTGAGCTCCAGCTGCACCGGGACCTGGGTCAGACCGGGGCCCACCTACCCCTGCAGAACTACAGGGGACAGCAGGCAGAACTTCTCAAAGATCCAACTTTATGTCCAGTAGAACCTCAGGTCCCAGTTCTGGACCCGTCAGCTCCCAGTGACATGAAGGCTGCAGCCAGCCTGAGCTGGACCACAGGTCCTGAAGACTGGGGTCAGGTCCTGGAGACTGGGGTCAGGTCCTGAAGACTGGGGTCAGGTCCTGAAGACTAGAGTCAGGTCCTGGAGACTGGGGTCAGGTCCTGAAGACTGGGGTCAGGTCCTGAAGACTAGAGTCAGGTCCTGAAGACTAGAGTCAGGTCCTGAAGACTGGGGTCAGGTCCTGAAGACTAGAGTCAGGTCCTGAAGACTGGGGTCAGGTCCTGAAGACTAGAGTCAGGTCCTGAAGACTGGGGTCAGGTCCTGAAGACTGGGGTCA
>NW_013953378.1:2519-3063 GCF_001266775.1 Austrofundulus limnaeus
ATAATAAAAAAACACTTCTCGTTGTGTGGCCCTAATAATCCGTCGTACATTTCTCTTGTTTTTACAAATAAAAATCTCATAAAAGTCTGGATTTGTTTACAAATAAATATCAGAAAAGTGGGAATCAGCTGAGAAATCAGAACCTGTTGGAACCAGAACCTTTGGTCCAGTACAAACCCTAAACCTCTTGGTGCTGCTTTCTGATTGGTTCTCCTGCGGACAAAAATATCATCACTGTCCTCCTGTCTACAGGTCCAAAAGGACCATTGGTCCAGAACTCCCGGTGCCTCCTGCAAGAGAAACCACATCCTGAACCAGTTTCACAGAATCCAGAAAATTCTGGAGTACTGGAGGGAAACGAGGATAAACTAAAGACTGGACCAGCAGTTCTGGACCAGCAGTTCTGGACCAGCAGTTCTGGACCAGCAGGTCCTGGTCCCTTTGTCTCTCTCTGGTCTGAATCACAGAAACAAACTGTCTGGTTGCTCAGTTTCATCTTCAGAGGCTTCTCAGGATGGTGGGGGTGGGGGGTGCTGCAGTACTC
>NW_013953378.1:3385-4006 GCF_001266775.1 Austrofundulus limnaeus
AACCTGAGGCGGGTCCTCCAGAACTCCATGAGCCAGAATTGTCCTGTCTGCCAAATGTTTTGAGAGATGCATGGTCCGGTCCGGTCCGGTCCGGTCCGGTCCGGTTGGATGGGCTGCAGCATCAGATTTATTCTGCTGCAGTAACAAGTCTAAACAAAAACCCAAAACAAACCAGTCCAGGAGCCTCCAGACCCACTGGGATCCTGTCCAGTTCTGGTCTGCTTCAGACGGTTTGTTTTCAGTCAGTGGAACTGACCAATCAGAGACAGTCAGCTCATTCACATCTACACACTGATTTACTGCTGGTAATACGTGCACACTCACGTGCACACTCACACGTGCACACTTTGCACACCTGGAGGTAAAAAAGCTGAATTCTATCACTGAGTTTTAAATGTTTAATCTGTTTTTGTTTCATTTCTACGACAGAGTATGAGGGCCACACAACATGTTTTTCAAATTACCAGAATAAATTCATAATATTCTGACATTAAAGTCGTATGAAAATAAATTCTTAATATAATATAAGAATAAAGTCATAAGTATATGGTCATGAAGGTCACTGGTGCCCATATCCAGCAGTCACAGTGTGAGGGGTGGGGCACGCACAGTGTGAGGGGT
>NW_013953378.1:5006-5756 GCF_001266775.1 Austrofundulus limnaeus
TGTGTGTGTGTGTGTGTGGGTGGGGGGGTGTTTGGTGATGGTGGTCACGTCCCGGGCTGTCTGGTTGTTGCAGCAACCAGACGTCATGAAACCTGAGGATGAGGTTGAACTTTGTGGAGCAGTGAAGAGGACGAGACAGACTGATGTCAGCAAACAGCCAGAACCTCCTGGAGGACAATCTTTTTCTTTTGTTTTGGTCCTGAAGTCTAAAGTTAACCCCGCCCTCTCTGTTTCATTGTAATTCTGAGCTTCTAAGTTAACTCCGCCTCCTCTCTGTTTTTTTATTCTAATTCTGAGATCTGAAGTTAACTCCGCCCACTCTCTGTCTCCACAGTGGTACCTGGGGTAGGGACTCCTGAGACGTCACCACCCACTTGTTCAACCGACTGCTGCAACCTCATCCTTAATCTTTGACCTTTGACCCCTGCCGTGACAGCAAACCCGTCTCACCTGTCCTTGGACCCCGCCCCCTCCCTCCTCGCCACTTGACTCAGCAGCATCAGCATGACTACAGCGGATCAAAGGCAACCCCTCTGTACGTCCTAGACTTTCTGTATGGGTCATATGGATCCATGGTGCCAGACCCTGAGTGCCCCACCCTGCGCCCCCACAGCCCAGAAGGGTCTGATAATTGTGGGGGGGGGCTGAGCCATCAGTTCTTGGAAACGCCTTCAGACTGAATAAACTTTGGAGGAGCTGCAGCTGCACTCTCCATCACCCTCTGCAATGTGAACTTGCACTGATTTAAAG
>NW_013953378.1:6756-13108 GCF_001266775.1 Austrofundulus limnaeus
TCAGACCTGGTTCTGACCTGGTTCTGACCCGGGTCAGACCTGGTTCAGACCTGGTTCTGACATGGTTCAGACCTGGTTCTGACCTGGTTCTGACATGGTTCAGACCTGGTTCTGACCTGGTTCTGACCTGGTTCTGACCTGGTTCTGAACCGGGTCAGACCTGGTTCAGACCTGGTTCTGACCCGGGTCAGACCTGGTTCTGACCTGGTTCTGACCTGGTTCAGACCTAGTTCTGACCCGGGTCAGAGCTGGTTCTGACCTGGTTCTGACCTGGTTCTGACCCGGGTCAGACCTGGTTCTGACCTGGTTCTGACCCGGGTCAGACCTGGTTCTGACCCGGTACTGTCAGCACAGGTCAGGTGTGTGTTCCAGGCCCTGGAGGTGTTGCAGAGCTGTTAACAGGACAATCCAGAGGAAGCAGAGCTTTATCTGAGCCCCAGCGTGGCTGCAGGCTGGAGGCTGGAGCAGTCAGACATCCCATAATCCCGTGCTCACTGCCCAGGTCGCCATGGAAACCAGCTCCAACATCCTCACCCCATCCTCACCCAGAACTGAAACCGTGTGCCTCAATAACTTTTCTGGAAGCAGGCGGTGTTTTGTCTCCGACCTGCAGATGTTCAGTGTTTCATTAGTGGTGTTTGGTGTCATCATCGTACAGCCTGAGTTTGGACCGAGGTCTCGGTCGTCCTCTTTGTGGTTCTGATTGGTTCTGTTGATGATCTTCCCCTCAGCCTCATTAGTGACTCCATGTCCACTCAGACTCGATGTACTAGAAGCATTTCCTATGCAACAACAACAACGATGAAATAAAGACGCTAACGCTGAACCGACTGTGTCTGCCGCCTTTTTCTGTTTAAGGTCTCATCTGGTCTCATCAGATCTCTTCTGGTCTCATCAGATCTCCCCTGGTCTCATTAGGTCTCATCTGGTCTCATCAGGTCTCATCAGGTCTCCTCTGGTCTCATCAGATCTCTGGTCTCATCAGATCTCCTCTGGTCTCTGGTCTCATCAGATCTTCTCTGGTCTCATCAGGTCTCCTCTGGTCTCATCGGGTCTCATTAGGTGNACCCCGGGTCCACCACCCCAGTCCTGCCTCTGTCCCAGTGGATCCCTGCAGACTGGGTCTGGCTCAGATACCACCAGCTAAACCCCTAACATACCTGAGCCTGAACGCACCTCCTGGGATGGACTGCACCTCTTTTCTTTTTTTACTCGGACTTGGAGGGACTCGGCCCTTCCTGACTCGCCTCCAGGCTGCTGTGAGGTCAGGGAGGRAGGAGCCAGCATGGCTCGCTCTGAAGACGTGGACCAGTGCTTAATGGGAGGAGCTAAAGGGAGATGCCCCGCCTGCTTTTGGAATGGGGGGCGTGGTTTGTGTTGCTCCAGACTCTGGTAGACCCAGTTTTGTTTCTGTGAYGGTTTTTGCTTCATGGTTCATTGATTTATTTCTCTTTTAGCACCATTTCAGCCAGTCCTTCCTCTTCCTCGCCCCTCCATCCACGGGTCGGTCCGGGTGCAGCGTATGAAGGCGGGGGGTCGGAAACAGTCAGGAGAGAAYGGCTTCTCTGAAACCTCACCAGTGAAATCCTGAGGAAAGTGCAATTTAGTTGGTTAGCTGTTGATAATGACGTGTTTGTAAGAAACCAGAGTCGTTGAATTTGAATCTATATTTTTCTTCCGAGTCCACTCCCACCTCCGGGACTCTAAAATACGGAGGTAAAAAAGAAAACTCAAAGCCACGGCTTTGTGCTGTTTTCACTTTTGTTTATTTGTTGTTTGTTCGTATAAAAGTGTTAGTTTGATATAAAAATCCCTTTAAGAAAATTCATTTCAACAATCGGTTTTTAAAACGTTTGTTTTTTAGTTTTTTAGGGGGAAAAACGCAAAGCGGTTAACGTGTTTTACTGAGCACTTCGTTCTCCGTCTGACCACTAAAATCAGACAAAAACTCCTAAACTGAAGCTTGAAACTATTTGACAAGATAATCCGCCCGGTAACGGGCCGCTCTGCGATTGGCTGCGTCTCCTAGAGGCCTCCGTCCAATCACAAGCACTTCTTCCTGCAGTTGGCCAATGGGCCGTGAGCGTGTAATCTGGGGGTGGGGCGCAAGGGGCGGAGCCAAGGGAAGTTTTTCATCAATTCAACCTGAGTTAGTTTTTCTTTCTTCTATACATATATAAATAAATATATACATTCAAACACTTCCATCAGTGTCAAAGAAAAGTGGATTAAAAACACCAAAAAAATCTGCACGTTTTAATGTTAGTGACAGTTTCTTTCATAGATGTAGTTAGTGAGATAAAGACACTWTGTTGTAAAAAAGGACATCAGGCGCTCAGCAGTGTGGTCTTCTTTTATCGCCCTTTCACAACTAACCAGCTGTTTTCACTTCCCAACATCCCTCCATCCTTCTGCTGCATCCATCTCCATCTTCTAACCACTTGTATGAGATCAGTCACTCCTCGTCGATGTGCCTTGAGCTTTAGTCCGGTCCAGAGAGCGAAGAGACGGGTTCCAGCTCATCCCTTTATGTTTTCATTTGTTTCCTGTCGGTCCAAGCTGAGGAGGAAACATGCTGGTGTGACGTCTCAGGCTAACGATGCTTTACCTTCTGTTCCCCGGTCTGAACGGATCCTCAGGACTGAACCCAGGTTCACCTTCCTGCACTAACAGACAAACGTTTAGTCCAATGAGCACTGAGGCTGGAGGACAGGTCTGTTTGATGATTCCATCCAATGAGGAACTGATTAAAGGGATGGTCAGTAGGTGGCGCTGTGGGTGAGACAAACAGGAAGTCAGAGGCCAATGAGATTAAAACCTTCAACAAAGCAGTTAACTAGTCTAGTTAGCTACAAATCAGTTGAACTAGTTTAAATAGAGTCCAGTTAATTAAAGTTCAGTGGAACTGACCGGTGCCAGAGCTTGGTCCACATTATTGTTAGTAAGTCGGACTTGTTTCCAGTGAGAGTTGGACTCCACCAAGGTTGTCCTTTGTCACCGATTCTGTTCATAACTTTTCTGGACAGAATTTCTAGGAGCAGCCAAGGTGTTGAGGRGATCCTTTTTGGTGACCTTAGGATCACATCTCTGCTTTTTGTGGATGATGTGGTCCTATTGGCTTCATCAGATCCTGATCTCCAGCTCTCACTGGAGCCGTTCACAGATGGGATGAGGATCAGTGCCGCCAAATCCCAGACCATGGTCTTGAGCCAGAAAAGGGTAGGGTTCCGCCTCCGGGTCGGGAAGGAGGTCCTGCCCCAAGTGGAGGAGTTTAAGTATCTCAGGGTCTTGTTCATGAATGAGGGAAGAATGGAGCAGGAGATCTACAGGTGGATTGGTGCTGTGTCTGCAGTGATGTGGGTGTTGTACCGGTCTGTCGTGGTGAAGAGAGCTGAGCCAGAAGGTGAAGCTCTCAGTTTACCAGTCGGTCTACGTTCCTACCCTCATCTATGGTCAGGAGCTTTGGGTAGTGACTGAAAGAAGGAGATCACAGATCCAAGCAGCTGAAATGAGTTTCCTCTGCAGGGTGTCTGGGCTCTCCCTTAGAGATAGGCTGAGAAGCTCAGTCATCCAGGAGGGACTCAGAGTAGAGCTGCTGCTCCTCCATGTCCAGAGGAGCCAGTTGAGGTGGTTCATCTGGTTAGGATGCCTCCTGGACTCCTCCCTGGTGAGGTGTTCTGGACACGTCCCACTGGGAGGAGACCCAGAGGAAGACCCAGGACACGCTGGAGGGACTATGTTTCTCAGCTGGYCTGGGAACACCTTGGGATTCCCCCAGAGGAGCTGGTCCAAGTGTCTGGAGAGAGGGAGGTCTGGGTCTCTGCTGAGGCTGCTGCCCCCGACACCTGACCCTGAGACCTGACCCTGGATAAGAGGAAGAAAACGGATGGATGAAGTTTACTAGTGCCAATTAGTGTAGTGTTGGTACGGTTCAAAGCCATTTCCATTAGGCCAGATTCATGGAACCGGACCTTTTTTTAGTACYTACTTCATTGTGGATCCAAGTGGTCCCAGCTGACACCAGAATGTGATGTCAGAACACTATTTGTCACTGATTGACTAGAGGGTGGAGTCATTGGTTTTGTCTAAGGTGCCTTAACAAGAACAACTCAAGGATCCATTTTCAGTGACATTAGTCGTGACTCCATCCAATTTTAATTAGAAATTTTTGCGTATTTTTAAAATTTCAAAAGTTATTCATCAAATATGTTTCCATCTCTCATTTTGCCCATTAACGTTTTTCAAAAAAACTAAAAACCACCTCCACCAACCGCCCAAAACACACCCACTGGAACCGGACTTGAACGTCAATAGAAAAGCACCCGAACTGATCCGTTCTGACACTGACCATTCCGACACTGACCGTACCGACACTGACCGTACCGACACTGACCGTACCGACAGTACACTAAGTGGCACTAGTGGAAAAGGGGCTCTAGAGTCCAGTTAGGTAAAGTTCAGGTGAACTAGTTTAACTAGGGTTCTCCCAAAAAGGGGCGGGGCTGTGAATTAATCCCAAAAAGGGGCAGAGCTCTGAATTAGTCCCTAAAAGGGGCGGAGCTGTGAATTGGTCTCAAAAAGGGGCGGAGCTCTGAATAAGTCCCAAAAAGGGGCGGCGCTTTGAATTAGTCCCTAGCAGGGCTGTGTACCAGGATGTGTAAACAATGAGGTAAAACTGAGGCTCAGATTCAAACCACAGAAGGAAGAACTCCTTAAAACAACCAGTTTTCTGCAGATGTTCTGAGTCCAGTTCTCGTGTTCATTTGACTAAAGTTTGACTGATGGATTATTGTGTCTTCCTCCTGTCCTTCGTCTTCCATCTCATCTGCTGCTGCTGCAGAAGCGTCTCTCATCTCGTTTCTATTTGGAACCGAGTTTTCTCCGTCAGATTACAGATTTGAGTAAAGAGGACATAAAATATGCAATCCCTTCCTGCACTCTCAGACTTCTTCCTTCTTTCATGTTTGTTKAACTTTCTTGTTCTGTACAAAGTCTGAGACAGGAGACAGCTGTCCTCCAGGCCCTGCAGAAACACTCAGGGTTCTTTACTTCCTGCTGGTTCTGAAGTTCTGCCACAAACACACGGGTCTCTGATTGCTATGGTTGTGAGCGAGCCTTAAACAGGTCCAACATGTCCTCAGTCTTCTGAAGACGTCCTGGTGGTCCTTCAGGCTGTGATGGTTCTGTCTCTGTCCCTTTAGCTGCGAGTTGGGCATTAATTATCTGCACTAAATATGAACTAAAAGGATAAAATAAAGGCGGAGCTTAAAGCCGTGAGGAGAATCAGATTTAAAAAGTTTCACGGACATTTTATTTTGAAAGTGTCAGAAAAACAGGYTGAGCCGAGCGTCCAACGCTGTGAAGGAAACGGACAAACTCCAATCTGAAAGCAACAGATTGGGCAGCGAGTTTGTTTTTGTGTTTTTAGTTTGGGGGGCTCGGGGGGGTGGGGGGGGTCTTTTAAAGCTGCCCTCGTTTCTAAAGCAGGACTTCTGTAAGAAGAACAGGAGGGACATGTGTTGATTTCTGTTTGTATCAGAACTGGTTTGTTTTCTGGAAACTGAACTTTTCTGTATTTAAAAACACTTCCTGTTTCCTGTTGATGAAGATGATGATGATGATGATGATGATGATGATGATGAAGGCAGGTCAGGGGCTGATCTGTACTTGTGTTTGTGACGTTCTTGTTGAACTCTGAGGAAGAAGATTTGAGGTGAAGACATGAACAGAAAAACATCTCAGCTTCTTTTTTTGTTCTCATCTCATGCAGGAAAATAAACAGCTGATTATGCAACATGATTCTTTTTCTTTCACCATTTCTTCCTTTCTTCACCTCCTCCTCCTCCTCCTCCTCCTCCTCCTCCCCCGTCCCGAGCTTCTGATCCTCGTCCATCCACACCTCCTCCACCAGCGTGAAGGAGCAGGTCCGCTGTGATCCTCTGCTGAGATCAATACCTGCAGCGATCGATGGTTCTGCTCTGCTGGAAGGTTCTTCATCGAACCGGATCACTTTCATCTGAAAACCAGGTCCAGGGCCAGGTCCGGCTCAGAACCAGCCTGGGAAAGTCCACCAAGGATTCTGAGAAACGAGCAGCAGCTCCGATCACACGGAACCAGAGTCCAACCCAGACCCCACCTCCTGGACCAGACCCCACCTCCTGGACCAGACCCCACCTCCTGGACCAGACCTCACCTCCTGGACCAGACCCCACCTCCTGGACCAGACCTCACCTCCTGGACCAGACCTCACCTCCTGGACCAGACCTCACCTCCTGGACCAGACCTCACCTCCTGGACCAGACCTCACCTCCTGGACCAGACCTCACCTCCTGGACCAGACCTCACCTCCTGG
>NW_013953378.1:14075-15097 GCF_001266775.1 Austrofundulus limnaeus
ACACACAGGTCCACACAGGTCCACACAGATCCACACACAGGTCCACACAGGTCCACACAAGTCAGAACCACACAGGTCCACACACAGGTCAGGTCCACACACAGGTCAGATCCACACAGGTCAGATCCACACAGGTAAGATCCACACAGGTCAGAACCACACAGGTCCACAGTCTGCGGCTGACACGGAAAATGGAAATCAATGAAGATTTATTTGCATGTGAATGCGCCCCTCAGCTGCACCCGCCTGCTGTGTGTGTGTGTGTGGGGGGTGGGGGGTGGGTCTTTGTTTGTCTGTGGAAAGGATCACTTTCTCTACATTTCTGGCACCAAAACGAGCAGAAACTCTCGATCCGAGACCCTAAACCCGAACGGACCAGCTCTAGGTTCTGCAAGCAGCGACAGGAGGGGGTCTCCGGGTTCTGAGCAGACCCTGATGGCGGCCTGAAAACCGGATGTTGAAAGCTTCAAGTCTCGAGCAAGTTCGCCCGGTTCTGCTCCGAAAAACCTGCTAAATCGTCAAACACAGACCTGCAATGAGAAGAGTCCACACAGACACACACACAGACACACACAGACACACAGACACACACACACACAGACACACACACACAGACACACACACACAGACACACACACAGACACACACAGACACACTCAGAGAGAAACCGGAAGCAGCAGCCGGGGGGCGGACACACACAAAGCGGCTCACCGAGGACTGCAGGGTCCCCCTGAGAGGACAGCAGGCTCCGGAAACACGAGTCCACCAGAACCTGGAAGCTCCTCTGGTCCACGGAGGACCGGTCGGCTCCGAGCTGCAGACCCCGCTGCACCGACTCGCTCAACTCCATTTTGCAGACTTCAGGTCACGTGACAGATCAGCTGATCCTGCGCGCGTGGAGAGGAAGAAGAAGAAGAAGCAGAGGAGAGCTGCAGAGAAAAAAAGGGCCATAGGTTACGTTCACACTGCAGGCAAATCCGACCCAAATCCGATTTTTTTGACCCATCTGACTCATATCCGAT
>NW_013953378.1:16097-18478 GCF_001266775.1 Austrofundulus limnaeus
GATAGATAGATAGATAGATAGATAGATAGATAGATAGATAGATAGATAGATAGATAGATAGATATGTAAAATTATTAATGTTTGCATCTTTTTGCCATATTTGATTAATAAACACAAGTTGAAACTGAATGAAAACTAAAATCTTTTGCATATTTTATTATAATATTTTTGGCTCAGACGTGTTTCAAATAGTTTGAGTAAAAAGTCTCTCCTGCTTTTATTTTATGGGTCAGTATGTTTGAAAACCCTGCAGATACTCTGGTGCACAGGGACAGTGTTACTCAGGGATGTTAGGAGTCATTCTGTCATTTTGATGTTTATTTGTTTTGTTTCTCTTGTAAACCATTGAAAAGTAGCACAAACCTCATAAACTGTCAAATCCTGACAGATCAGGACAAACAGCTACTTCAGATGTGAGCTGTTTGAAAAGGAAAGTGCTTCTTGAACTTGCAGACAGGGCTTATAGGCAGTAAAGGCCAAGGGAGCTGTCCAAAAGGCCACCGCAAAAAATGGAGGACAAAAAATGTATAACTTTTGATCAAAGTATATTTGATTTAGTCTTTAGAAAAATCACTGGTTTCTCAGGTTTATGAGGTGTGATAGGTGCAGATGATAAAAGTTTCARATGTGCTCAGTGTGTGACAAAAAAAATAAATTGAAGTTTCAGTTCTGATCTCAGGTAAAGTCTGGTTTTCAGTGATCTACCTTCATGACGTACTGATTTTATGTTTCATTCATCTCAAGAATTTAGTCAAATGCTCTTCAAATGGCAGGAAAATGCATAGTTTTGAGCAGATCTTTTACAAATTTTCTGCATGGTATACTTCTGGACCCCCCCTAGAACTGCTTCACTCCACAGCTGCTGGTTAACATGAACAGGTGTTCCTCATGGCTGTCATGTTGGCCTGTAGATTTCTGGTATTCTGTTTCAAATAAATTATATTGTTAAAGTTCTAATTTGGTTTGCTTCTTAAGACAACAAATAATATGAAAGACAAAGTTTATTTGTGTTTAAATTGGGATTGAGATTTAGAAAACGGCACATGGGGCACCATGGCGCCAAACTGAGCCCTGCCGTCAGAGATACAACAAAAACCTCCTGAAACTCAATGTTTTTCACAAAGAACACTCCTCCACAAAACCTACTRTGCTTTTATTTGTTTCTCTCTCTCTTTTATAGGTCTGGGTCAAGCAGGTTTTGCTTACATTGAGTGCGTACCCACATTTCTTGAAAATGATTGAAAATATTAATTTTGATTGAATTTATTTTTTGTTTGGTTGAAACAAAATATTTTTGATTGAAATTATTATTTTTTGATTGAAGATGCTTTTTTTGTTTGATTGAATAATAAAAACACAAATTTACCTCCATACATTTCAGAACTGCATTTCAGTATGCCTGGAGAACTGAAAACTGTTATGAATGACAATTTTCTGAGTCCCTTTAAAGCTGAAACCATCAGAAACAACTAGCTCAGTTTTTTTTCCTGAAATATTCTGGAGATAAGCAGAATATTTTAACTTATAGGTGATTTTTTTTTTATGAGCTGAAGAAATCAAAGGTTTGAAACTTCAGTGAGTCATGCTGGTCATGTCTGCATCAGAAACAAAAAAAAAACATTCAAACCCAGCAAATAAAGAAAAAAAACATAAATGTTCAGATTATCATATCTCTGAGTGCAAAAAGAGCAAAGCTGATTATTTTTAAGTCTCCGTTTGAAATCACCTCATGAGGAAGAAGGTTTTATTTGCGCGCAGCTCTGTGAACTTCCTGTTTCTGAGCATCTTGTGACGCGCCTGTTAATGCTTTCCAGCATGTTTTTTTATTTATTTTTTTATTTTATTGAATGAGTGTGCGTCCTCCTGTCCTCCTGCAGAGCATTGTGCGTCCTCCTGTGCTCCAATGCTCTGCAGGAGGAGCTGCCGCGCGGCCACACACGCAGCAGATATCGGACTGACCTCTGACTCCGCGCTTTGTCCAAAGTTCATTTTGGCTCCAGGTTGGGAAATAGATCAACCGTCCCTCTCCTCATTGTTGTGTTTTTCCACACTCCTTCATGATACGACTCAGCTGTCAGGAGTCATTTATCATCTTCTTTTTTWTATATTTTTTCACCGTGCGTAAAAACAGAAACTGTTTCCACCGGGATGGTTTCATGTTCCTCTGATCCAGACAAGAGTTTCTCCTCAGATGTTATCCAGCAGGACTCAGGATCCATAAACAGACTACCACACATCTGTTATTTTTTTATTATGTTTATTAAAATCATCTCAGAGAATAATTCAAACCAAGACTAGTCTTTTTTTTTCTGGATTCATGAAGGTGAAGTTTTACACAAACAGAGTTTTAGAGAAAAACAGCAACAGGATTTATCCAAAAC
>NW_013953378.1:18738-20322 GCF_001266775.1 Austrofundulus limnaeus
TTTTTTTTTCACTTTTCTCTTTTTAAAATCACTGCAGGGGTTCACATGCACCAGATCAGTTAGAGCCAAACTTTTCTTTAAAATACTAAAAATGTATCCTGACCAAATGGAAATCTGAAAAATCACACAAGACAATGGATTGAAAAGTTATCATCTTACTGTAAGCCTGAAAAGATTCTTTATAATACCATACCACACCAACATTATTTATAAAGCACTTTAAAACAACCGCAGCTGATACAAAGTGCTGTACATTAAAACAACAACACAATAAAAAGTGATTAAAATGGTTTAAAAACAAAAACATACAGTTTAAAACTAAATCCCGCTGGTGTTGAAAGCCAAGTAAAATAGATGGGTTTTAAGACGAGCTTTAAAAGTGGACAGTGAATAATGTGACAGACATCGCCTTAAATCTGCAGCCCATTCACTCTGGATTTAAATGATCAGACTATGAACTTTATTGGAATAACTTCAAATTACAGGTAAATATCTTATATATTTGCTTCACTGAGACTCATYTGAATATGTGCTGAAGGACCTATAAACTACGTTGTGGCATAAATGCACATAAGTGAGAGACATACGGGGAAGAAGTTGTTGCCTTATCGTTTTATATTTTATTTWTATTTTATTTTTTGGGTGGGTTTGCTTAGTTAGCATGTTTTGTGTTGTTTTTTTGTAATATTGTCTTTGAGATGCAAATTATCCTTGTAATGTGAGCTAAAAAGGCCACATGTTGATCAGTGTCATGTTGAAAATGTGTTTTTCTCTTTTTGCTTCTTTACAAAGTATCAAAGTATAGAGGCTGATTTTGCACCGTGAAAATGAATAAAAATAAATCTATTTAAAAATCTAATTATTTGTTGATACACTGATCTACAGGATATTTTATTTTGAAAACAAAAGACCTGTTCTTTTTATCAAAACTAACAAAATGTGTAAAAAAAGGTATTTGCTGGAAACTTTCATTTTTTTACTATTTGTCTGAAAAGTTTATATGAAACTAACAACAAATAAAACTATAAAGGTTTGTTGGGAAATGTTCATTTTGTTGCAAGAAACAAATTAGGAGCATGAAGGAAACAGACATAAAAATGATATAAAAGGGATTATTTTTGCTCAGATGAGACAACAACAGTAYTAAAAAGAAGAAAACAGGCTGCAGGTTTGATATCAGATCACCTCCTCCTTCTTTCACACAGATTTAGACGTTAATGCGACCTCTGAAGGTGACATAAATCCAGATAATTCAAATTTTTAGAGAGAAACCCACCASGTCTCATCAAGTCACTCACTGAAAATAATAATTATTTAGTCAAATTATGCACAGATTTTTAAATGTTTAAAGGTTCTGAGATCTGGACCTCATGGAGCAGCTGGTGGAAAGGTGCACCAGGAACATGAATCCTGCAGTTTTAAGTCAAACTCATCAGTTTATAAAACTGTTTGAAAATTAAAAGATTTTTCTGTGACACAAAGATTATCTTTGAAACTTTTCACTTTAGTTTCAACAGAAGAAGTTTCTTTATTATCAGTTTTATTGTAAAGTTAAACCCTTTGAAAGTTTTTTGTTGTCTTCTG
>NW_013953378.1:22777-24374 GCF_001266775.1 Austrofundulus limnaeus
TTTGCTATGTGACCTATTCAGCTGCTTTTAATTTGAAATGAAATATGTTTGGCTTTTATTTTCCTGTTGTGCCTGTGTTGTTATATAATATATATCTTTAAATGTTGTAAATGTTGGTATTTTCCGGGATGTGTAGTGGTCGTATTCAACCAAAGAGGGGCGGCTGTTCCTCCTCCTGCCTGCCGGTGAAAAGCAGCTTCCAGCGGGCTGCCTCTGCTGCTGTGGCCGCTGTCGGGAGCTCTGTTTCCGGTCACGTCTCCGGCGGCACCGCGGCGGTTCGAACTCGACCTCCGGGGCTGTTCGGATGAACCCGGGCAGCAGGTGAAGAGTTTTCTCTCTGTTTCTGTATAAAAGAGTGATTTCTGGAGGATAAAAACGCGACAGGGTTGTTTATTTCTGCTTTTCAGACGGTTATTTATTTATTTATTTATTTATTTATTTATTTATTTATTTATTTATTTAGGTGGACCCTCCGCCATGTTGCTGCCGCTCTGTCACAGTTTGACTCTAAAATAAATCTTTTTTTAAATTATATATATTTTTTGTAAACAGCTGAGCAGATGGAACACACCTAAACCTCTGACTACAGCCGCCATCTTGGTTTTTAACATATTTTCTGCTGGTTTGAAACTTTACCTTCATGTTAGAAAATAAAGAATCTGCATTTAAAAGTAAAGACATCAGTTTATTGTTAAGTAATTTACGTTGTTACGTTGAGTAAATCTGTTTATAGCCTAAATTATAAATTAAACAAGTTAAACTCTGATCAGAGCTGTTTTTTTCCCCACAAGATGTTGAATTTAGAAATAAACCAGAGAACTGAAGTTGCTGAATGTTTTGTTTAAGCAGATTTAAAACATCCATAAATTAGACCTTTATTTTTTATTTTTAAAATGACTGCAGATTTTAAACAAATTATATTTTCTGCAAAATGCTGCGTTCTGAAACGAGCTGAAATAATTTAAGTTATTAAGACTAAAAGTAGCAAAAAAACTAAAAGCACTCAACGAAACCTAAACAAGTCATTATGTTGGCCAAAAGTTGCAAAAAAGTGGCTAAAAGAGACAAAATACAAAAAAGCTGCAAACAGAAGCTAGAAGCTATGAGAAGAAAAAGCTAAAAATTAAAAAGTGTATAAAGCCAGCTAACAAGCTAAAATTAGCAACATGCTAGAAACTATAAATAACAAAGTATAGCTAAAAGCTTAAAAGAGCAAATCCATATGTAGCCTAAAAGCAAAATAAATGCTTGTAAAAGGCTGAAGCAATGCCCTTCTAGCTGAAAGCTGAAAGAAAAACAGCTAGTAGCTAAATATGAGCTAAAAGTTTTAAGTAGCTAGTTAGCAAAAGGCTATCTGAAACCTATGGAACAAACACTAGATAAAAGCTAYATGTGAGCTTAAAGTAGCCAAACACATTTCCAGTTAAAAGTTACCAAAGCATAGCTAAAAGTACCTAAAAGCTAAATGTAGCAAGTCAACTAAAATGAGCAAAGTAGCCAATTATTTACACGAAAAGTAGCAAAGTTGACAGTTTCAGTTTCTTTAAAATTGTAATATTTTTTGATGACATCACTGTTAAGCAGCTAATTATTATCC
>NW_013953378.1:26008-27755 GCF_001266775.1 Austrofundulus limnaeus
ATATTTATGTTTGTGGTTGTAATGTGACAAAATATGGAAAAGTTCAAGGGGTATGAATACTTTTGCAAACCACTGTATATATCAGCGTTAAATTAACAAAAATATATGAAAGTTTTACGCGAAACAGCAAAATGTATTTTATGCACAAGTCAGGGATGACCCGTGCTGCCAAAATTAAAACACTTTTCAATCAGGCAGGGCAAAGGACGACCCTGAGGGATGTCTCATCTGCAGATCAGCTTTCATGCAAAAAAAAAAACCTACATGAAATGTAATTATTAAATGTACAACATAATCACAGAGAGGACCTGTGTTTATAACCTGCAGGGTAAAACTCCAGCACAAAGCACGTTCAGAATAAAAACTATTTACTGTTTTGTTCCTCCATTTTTCATCCTCCTAAATGCACATTTAATTGAAGACGGTATAATCCCGGCTGCCATTGTTTTGGTGCCGCAGAGTGTAGCTGATGTGTGCAGAAATGCTCTTCGTGTGGGCCTGAATGCAGGCGCCGGACACAAAGGGAGCGCGGTGGAAAAGAAAAGTGTCAATCTCCACCTAAACTCGGAGCCCCATTATGGCGTGAGAGAGGAGACAGAGACGTGAGTGAGAGAGCCGGAGAAAGACGCCCAAAGGTGCATAAAGCGCGCACATCCATTCTCTGTCGTGATTAGCAGCCATTATCAGCAGCTACAACTGCTTGTTAGTCGGGTTAAATTATTCTGCTGCGAATCGACCAAAACAGGCAGTTGACCAATGTTTCCTTTACTCTGAGTGCTAACTCCTCTCTGTCTGATTTRATTTCCCACCTTTTCTCTCATGCCCCTCATTGACTGGCTCCTGTGCCTTATTTCTTTTTTTTTTTTTTTCTTTCCCTGGTAGCTCTATCAGTGCAGATTTGAGTTTCTGCGTGTAGCTTTTAGGGCAGGACGTAGCAAACAGAGGTCTGATCCAAACTAATGTTCATTGATAGGAAAATCAATGATGCATCGATCCAAGACTCGACTCCAAGAGGGAAGGAGAAGGGAAGTGTGAAGATTGGTTGAGGAGCAACTGGAAGATGTGAGAAATGAACAGCAGAGGGTGGAGCTGATTAAAGCAGGAGACTCAAAAAAAAAAAGGAGGCCTCAGTGCTTGGACCGGTGCTCCACGGTTCTGTCTTCTCTCTGCTCTGTTGCAGAACTGCAGCAGAGAAACGAGACTCAAATGGAACCTGAGAAGAGAAAGGGAGGAGGAGAAACAAAWGAGGAAAGGAGGAGGAGGTGGAGGAGGAGGAGGGAAAAAATCAATTTTCCCAGACAGAAGCAGGCTGGTCTAATGGAGGTCTGAAAGAGGACGAGGAGGAGAAGACATATTTTCCTCTGATTACCTCCTGTAGCCTCTCTGACGAACCTTCAAAGCTGCGGCCTCCACTCCTACGACCTTTTTGTTGTAAGTGGAGTCCAGCTGTACCAGAATAAAATAAAATAAAATAAATAACGATTCCAACAAACATGATGCGAGCATGCTCAACTGAAATGCAACAAAACCTTAAAGGGATTCCCGATTAGTCGTAACATTAGACTTTATTTGATAAACATATAGTTTAACTGTAAAATAAAGACTGTAAAAATACTGTAGGCTGTTTAGTTTTGTAAATTTTCAAACATATTTTAACAAAGCATTCTGGGTAAATGATGACGTGGATAGGTCCTCGGTGTGAGCGAGCTAGATCCACCCTGAAGGTTAATCTTGGACAATATCTGAT
>NW_013953378.1:28285-33637 GCF_001266775.1 Austrofundulus limnaeus
ATCAGATATTGTCCAAGATTAACCTTCAGGGTGGATCTAGCTCGCTCACACCGAGGACCTATCCACGTCATCATTTACCCAGAATGCTTTGCACGTAAAGAAAATGGCTCCATCCGTGTTAAAATATATCTTTGAAAATTTACAAAACTAAACAGACTACAGTATTTTTACAGTCTTTATTTTACAGTTAAAATAAATGTTTATCAAATAAAGTCTAATGTTACAACTAACCAGAGATCCTTTTAAGAGATTTATGTTTTTTTTTCATGAGCAGAAATCAACATATTCCCTTTTCTTTGAATTTGGAACATTGGTGGAACATTTTAAAGGTAATTTCTGCTCTTTGTGGAAGTTATGTAACCAGCTGTTACATCTCCATCAGAGAAAATGAGCTGGATTAAATGGATGAAGCTTTCCATTAGTTTAAGAGGAATCATTTCTGAAGTATAAACTAAGAACGGTTGTCATTCTGCCAAACTGTAGGAATATATATTGTGATTCTTTTTACAGATGGCCTCTGACAGGCTGAAATATCCAATTTCCAGCAGCAGGCATCATTATTATGAATTMGTAAGTAAAGTGGACGTTGGTTGCTCTTAGCAGGAAGTAGTTTGTCCCAGTCTTGGTTATATAAAATTATAATCTTATGATTTTCTTCATGAGGGTGTAGAAACAATGCCCTACATTTTGCTTGTAAAATGTGAAAGAAGTGACCAAAATATAAAGAATTGATGTAATTATTTGTAATCCCACACACAAAAAGATCAAATATTTTGGCGAGTTCTGTTGGCACAGACAAGCAGTTTTTACAGACTGATGATTTTTTTTTTTTTTGTCATTTTAAAATTATTTTTGTAAACACAATATCATTTCTAGAAATATTTCAGGACAAAAATTCTGGACCAAAATGCTGTAGTAGCCATAGCAGCCCTCTAGGCGGCACTGCTGCAAAAATACACCATAAACAGGAAACAAGGAGCATACACAGAAAGCCTGCACACTGGGTGAAAAAATGTAAAGAGGACACACTCAGGTCATAGGTTAGAGTAGTGGTGTGCTATGATGTCATCATTTTTTTTTCCAAAGAGTTTTYTCCGTCCACACAAAAACACAAAGTTTTGAGATTTCTCACTCTAAAACTGGTTTTCCATCAAATTCTGTAGGAATTCCTAATATGGCAGTTTTATGAAGACACATGTTAAAGGGATGGAAAAAAAACTTTCATAAAAAACTCAACAAGTGAAGGTCAGGTTTGATCTTGTATAACCAGAACAATAATAAAAGTACTAATACTTATGAGTACAACTTTAAAACAGTAGTTCTACTCTTTTAAACAGGGTATTATTCTAACCTTAAACAATAAATATCATTTGGAAAAATCACATTTTAACTCTGACCAAACTGACGGGTTAGTCTGAGCAGCACTTTACTAACTTTTACGTTGTTGTCAGTTTTGTGTTACACAATATTTCTGGCATAAATAACATTGTTCCTGCAGGAAGTCCCTCAGGCTGCACAGGACGTGCTACACTTAGCTGCTGACACCATTAGGGTTTGCAAATGTTTTTACAATTTCATGTAAATAACTGTTTAACACCAAAATGATGCTTTAAAGGTTTCTAGACTAGCATTTACTGTGCATCATTATCAGTCTGGCCCAAATGAAAGCTGTCTACAACAGGTAGGATACTGATTATTCATTGCCTTCCCACAGAACTCCTCTTTGGAAAATCTGAACAACTTCAAGAGCTTCAATTATGTTAAGCATTCATAATATTTAGGCACAATACTGTGAGAGCATACAGAGCTTTGTGTGTGAGCCTGCATGGGATGACATTAGGAGAAGAATCTTTATTTTATTACACAAAAATCTGATCTTTAACTCCCAAAGTAAAGTTGTAAAAACACAAGCACTCTCAGAACACTGAGAAATCTCTGCACACGCATTAGAGAAATTGTTAACACACCCCAGGAGCAGAGGATGACTGTAATTGCAGCATCAGGGGAGTAATTGGAGGTGGGGGGTTGGGTTCAGTCCRGACTGGTGACTGGTGATGGGAGCAGACAGTGCTGATCATTCACTGAAAATAAACTGTTTCCTAACATATTCTGTCGCCTCTGTCTGTGTGATCAGAGCACCGGTTCTTATGAAAATATTTCAGCCTAAAAAAATGTTTTTTATTGGGCCGACATCTGGGTCAAACTCCACCTTTCTAACTTAAAAATTACCTTTTTGTTTTGTTTTAAAAACACCAAAACACTGAAACATTTGATTGCGGTGGAACCCCTGCAAATAACGTTAATTTGTTTTAGCTTGGCAAGTTAAAAAATATGCCATCTATGTGACAAAATGTGTAAAATCATGTGTATTATTTCGTATTTCTTAAACATTACAATGTTTTATTCGCCTTTTTTGTATTTGTAGAAAATGCACAGTTACGTTAACGACTCAATGCTGTTTTAAAGCTTAGCCGTAACTTTTCTGCTGCGTTTTGGCCGTAAAAACAGTTGTTATTTTCTCTGACAATGAAGCTTTTTGAACCTGGGTTCTTGGAGTGCAGATTTTTTGAAATTCACAGGATTTGTGTGAAGTTACACGCGCGCGARATCGACGGCTGCAGTCAACAGTTTTTCTGCACTCGCACACTCAGAGGAACAACAGTAACAATGGCGGACAGTGCAGCGATGTTTGAAATACTCACTTTTCACACAGTATTTCACCAGTTTGAGTGTGAACGTTTTGAGGAGGAGTTCTCTGCAGACTCAAAAAACGGGTTTCTCAAGAGTAAACACTAAAAGTGTTTCAATTGTAGTTTTGCAAAATACACCAATTTTCTTACGGCCGAAAAACCACCTTATAGCGCAAAACCATTTTGTCAAAAAAACATATATATTTTTTAATTTAAGTGTTTACATTAACCAAACTTATTTTCAAAATTCTAATTTGCACATTTTCAAGGTCAACAAAACACAGCTACTGATTGGCTATTTGTATTTGCTCTGTTTTTCTAAAAAGTCGGTTCATCTCTTTAATTTTTTTTTATTTTTGACTTTAACTATGTTTACATTAATTTTAGCAGACAAAACAGATTTTTTAAAACCAAGTCGCAATGTATCAAACATGTTAGTTCTCCCTATTTCTAAATATCTAAAACAATAATTTAAAATCCGCTAGAGACTGATGTTGCTTTTATTTTGAAGTGTATCTGTGAGTTCTTTGTTAGAAGAAGTGGAAATAATGAATGAAGACGTTGGGTCCAATATTGGCGGCGTCTCCACATAAACATACAATAATGGTTAAATGGTTATTAATATAATCTGCAGCCTATTATTAAGTCTTCTGATGACTTTGGTTACAACAGAAAGAAACTAAATAAATGAAAGTCCGATGCTAGAAAAATAAACTAACGATTAGGCCTGTCACAATAAACAAAAAATCAAGTAGCGGTCTCTTCGGACGAGTGGGCGTGTCCCAACGATTCTAAAGCGACACACCTGATTTGACGGACTTTTTTAAGGGGACACACCTGACTAGACAAGCAAAAAAAAGGGGTGTCACCGTACGGTTCRACCTGATTAGACAAGAATAAAAGGGGCGTTACTGTACGGCACCACTTTTTCTGGAGACCCCAACTTGGGTCARGTTTCTCCTGGTTAACCTTAGTGTTGGGGTCAGGGTCAGGCTGTAAAGAGATCAAGCAGAATCTAAGGAAACTGTCATGTCGGCCTCGTAGCTCACAGTGTTTATGCTTTAGACACGCCCACTTTTGTGACACGCCCACTTTGATTCCGCAGATAACCCCTTCTCAATCAGGTGTGTCCTTTGAGAAACGCCTTCCTTTGGAAACACCTACTTTGTCTGCAATCATACCTACTTGCAGAGTTGTATAAAGTACCACAAAGTGATACCTGAGTAAAAGTACAATTACTTTGGTAAAAGTTAAAGTCTCTTTTAGGAATATTACTTAAGTAAAAGTATAAAAGTATCTGATATTTTTTGTACTTAAGTATTAAAAGTAAAAGTATTGATTTAAATTGAGCAGTTAGTCATTTATGCATTTTTGGGGGTGTCACCGCCTAATAAATGTTATTACAGAAAATCTATGTCCTATAAAAATAATTAATTTATGTTAAATTTAGGATGCACTAGTCTGTTTCAGTACATATATCAAGGCTGCCCAAACCTTTTCTCCGAAATAAAAATCTATCTGAGTGCTGCGGCCAAAGGCAATAATATAACTCATGAAATACAAATACTTCGTAAGTACAGTACTTTTATTTTAATGATTATGTCCTGCTGGAGTGTGACATGATTAGTTTGTGTACAAACTAATAAGGTATCAGAATTTTATATATTTATACTTCTCATTCAACCACAGTTAAATTCACTCTAAGCACAATTTATATGGATAGTATTTATTTTTTATAACAAGCTGGAATGAAAACAAACAAAAATGACATCAGAATAATGACTTTCTACTTCTTGCCTTTTTTAAAAATGTAAGGAGTAGAAATAATTGTGTGAAAATGTAAGAAGTAGAAGTAAAAAGTAGGCTGAAAAATAATTACTCAAGTAAAGTACAGATATCCAAAAATTCTACTTAAGTACAGTAACAAAGTATTTGTACTTAGTTACTTTACAACTCTGCCTACTTAAATATTTTCATGCTTGCGTTGTTGACATACTGAAACCAGCTCAGTGACCTGATGTGGAAATAATAATGAATTCAACAAGCACAGCTTTACAGTGTAAATAAAACTTTTCCACAATCAACATCAGTGAAAACACTGAAGCTTCCAGAGATCCTTCATGTTTAAACAGTTTGTGTTTTTTTTTTTCAGGTTAGCTTCACATTTCTTCCCAGAGTACAAAAGCAAAACGGTGCAGGAGACCGATGGGGTTAATGGAACCAAAGTCCACAAAATCACAATCAGTTTGTACACAAAGGCCGTCCAACCACCTCTGTCTGGAAGCTATTTAACATCTGTGTGCTCAGTTACCTGTTAATAAAACACAATTAACTTTTAGTTTTCTCGCACGCTCACGCCACAAACACAGTGTTTATTTGCTCAGAAGAGGAAGCAGATATGAAAGCTCAGGCAAGGCTTTGAAAAGCTATTATACACCGCTGAACCCACAGACACAGTCTGTCTGTCTGTCTGTCTGTCTGTCTGTCTGTGTGTCTGACTGTCTGTGTGTCTGTGTGTGTGTGTGTGTGTCTGTGTGTGTGTGTGTGTCTGTCTGTGTGTCTGTGTGTGTGTGTGTGTGTCTGTGTGTGTGTGTGTCTGTCTGTGTGTCTGTGTGTGTGTGTGTGTGTGTGTGTGTTGTGTCTGTCTGTCTGTCTGTCTGTC
>NW_013953378.1:35399-36819 GCF_001266775.1 Austrofundulus limnaeus
CTGTATGTCTGTCTGTTTGTGTGTCTGTCTATCTGTGTGTCTGTGTGTCTGTCTGTCTGTCTGTGTGTCTGTCTGTCTGTCTGTGTGTGTGTGTCTGTCTGTGTGTGTCTGTCTGTCTGTGTGTCTGTGTGTCTGTCTGTCTGTCTGTGTGTCTGTCTGTCTGTCTGTCTGTGTGTCTGTCTGTGCGTCTGTCTGTGTGTTTGTCTGTGTGTGTCTGCGTGTGTTTATGGTATGTGTTTACATCCATTGCCGACATGTTTGTAATGACTCATCACGAGAACAAACGTATTCACGCGTGACTTCAATAGCATTTCTTAATGGAAACACCGCAGTTGCGAAACTGTGATTTCGACATTAACAGAATATTGACAAAGTTTTGCGCACATTTGCGGTGGAAACACAGCTATAGAGAAGCAGTGAGAAGAAGTCACTCAGAGAAGCTAACAGCTAATGCTGTTAAAAATATGTCCTCTGTTCAAAACAACTTAAATGTCATTTTTCATTGCAGGTTTGGTATTTCTGCTGTTTTAATCCAATTTATTATTTTAAAATTGGTCTGGCTGGACAAATAAATCACAGTTAATTCATTAAAACATTTTTAGCAGGATCTGTGTACAAATTTAGGTTTAGCAACAGGTTTGTTGTTAATTTCAAAAAATAGTGAAGCTTTACTCCGTACGAATTTTTCTGATCATTTTCAAACTGAGACAAACACTAACTGTCTGGTCCATGTAAGGTGCTGATTCTTTATAAACAGTTAATTGTGCTCATTCACCTAATATACATAACACATTGTGTCAGCTGCAACACAGGAGGTTAGATCAGTTCAGACTTTCATTGCCCCCCAGGGGCAGATCTGATTTACAGTGATGCACAAGACTTCACAGTTACACAATGCATTACAAGGCCAAAAGTGAGTCACTGAAACAAACAGAACTGGAGATATTTTGTGGCTTCAAGAAAACATGTTTCCCAAAAGGAAGTGACTTTATAAGGTAAAGTTGTTGGACATTATCTGTGTTAATGTGGCCTGAACGTGATGAAAAACCAACAGTTCTTTGAAGAGCTTTAACCCTTTAAAGTGCCTGTGATATCAAGTTTTTGTGATAAATRTGAATGCATATTTGGAAAGATAAYATGGATAACATATTTCAAATCAATTTCACACCACTGAGATGAACAGTTAAGATGTKTGCAYGTGAAGTAACAGGAAGTGATGTCAAAGGGGAATGCCTGCATGTAAACAGAGCTTTGCTACAACAGCTAAAAACACAGACAGCAGCGAATTTTCTGATGGTTCTTTAGATAATTTCAGTCCCTATAAGAGAGAGATGAAGAAAAGTCAGAGTTCAAAAATAATTGTTTTAATAAATAAAGACCAGGGAGTTTTCTTTCTTACAGTGAAAAAAAAGGATTTTTG
>NW_013953378.1:37966-40957 GCF_001266775.1 Austrofundulus limnaeus
GGAAATGTATTTTCAGATGCCAAGTAAACTGCATCATAGCGCACGCGCAACCCCCTCCCCCCGTCGTGCGCGCGCACAAGCCCCCGCAAATTTACTTAACAAACGTTAGTGAAAATTTGTTAGAGGATTTCTTTCAAGTACATCTTGTAAGTTATTTTTTCAGTGTAGCATTCCCCTTCAATGTCACTTCCTGTTTAACTTTAGATGAGCCAAATTCAAAGGAAAATATGTCAGTTATGTGACAAAATGGGTTAGGGTAAATCATGTGTTTTAGGTAAATTTTCCTGAATATTAAGATATTTTTTTGACATTTTGTATTTGAAGGATAGGCATGTCACAGGCACTTTAAGCCCATTGGGCTTTAGGAGGACTATCTCCTTCAGTTCTCTTGTGGGCCCAACAAGCTTCACAGATTTAAAGCGYTCCTGAACCCTGAGCCTCTGTTGGAGGCAGTTGTTATCAAAGCCACACTTTCCATCCCCAGCACAGCATTGTGTGGCTGTTGTCCCTTTGCCTCCCTCCACCTGAGTCACCTCCCTTCACCGCAGGCTTTGTCTGAACAGGGGCGCCTTCGCCTGACTCCTCCACACATCTCTGTGGCTTCATCCGCCTCGGCCACACTGCGCCACAATATTTAGATAAAGTGAGCGACATGGAGACACACTGGCTGTGGTGAAGGCTGTTGCTAAAAATCCTGCAGTTTTCTTCTCTGGAAGTAAACCTCCACGTCGGTYTCTGAGGCTTTAAACTCTGGATTGGTAAATCCAAGAAGATAAACAGACAACGAACATGAAAACAAAGCCTGACTCTAAAGTTTTTTTATAAAAGAGCTGCTCATTGATGCAWCGTTACACTCCAAACATTAAGATGTACTGTTTAGAGTGCTGTTCAGAAATGTTGGGGTTTCACCTTCTTGAACACATCATTCTTTGATAAAGATACAGTCATCATGTTTAAATGGGTTTGAGTCCAGGTAGGTCATTTAAAAATTTTTTTATTTAATTTTATTTGGTTTTGTAAACATTTAACTTTGTTTCTGTGTAGTAAAGTGTGCTGTAGCACAACAAAAATATTGAGTAAGTAAGTAAGTAAAGTTTTATGTATATAGCGCCTTTCACAGAAGTAAATTCACAAGGTGCTGTACATTCAGGGAAGGGGG
Organism: Austrofundulus limnaeus; assembly: GCF_001266775.1. Classification (NCBI taxonomy): domain Eukaryota; kingdom Metazoa; phylum Chordata; class Actinopteri; order Cyprinodontiformes; family Rivulidae; genus Austrofundulus; species Austrofundulus limnaeus. The sequence continues at coordinate 39,126 of NW_013953378.1, forward strand.
GAGGGGGCKGTTAAGACCGGTCATGCAGCAACAAACACAGTTGTGCTACATTTAGACAAACAGAAAAACTAAAAAAMCACACAAGGGAAGATGAGGAAAAAGGCAAAAACATCATATTATATCAACACTGTGACACACTTTGGTGTTTATGAAAAAAACTTCTGCATAGAGCAGATTTATTAGCCAGAGGAGAAAGTGAGATTAAGAGGCCCGAAGAATCCAGTCCCCAGAACCAGCGCTGCCATAGTTCAGAATATTGGTGGTAAACTGTTCGTTCTGTGAGGACCTCAGCCTGCTCAGGAAACCAGATTAGACGGGTGAGAGAGAGAGAGGGGGGGGGGGTGTGGGGCAGAGACTTGTCGACGTAATCCAGCCAGGAAGAATTTAGTCAACAGCTCAAGGCCATTGTCGGGGAGATCCGGATTCTGTAATCAGTTGTTTTGGGAACAGAAGAGTCAGGCAGATGATAACAATTTTCCATCTGCTTCAGTGTATGCTGGTACATCTCAAGGTGGTGAATCCAATCTGACAAATAAAATGTGGACAAATTCTGCCGAGCCGATCTGTCAGCTTCTATAAGATCAATTCCATCTGGCCAGCAAAGTCCAGGGACCACAGCCGGCCCGCGACCCTCAATAGAACCGCTTGCAGACCGAGTCCAGCTCGCTCAAGGCAAAATGTCCGAGTGCTGATAGTATCCATCAAATTGGTCTGTCAGCCAGGAGATGAACAGCCACCGACACTGTTTTGAAGGACACCAGGAGACCACCAGGCCAATCTGTAGAATCCAGAGATCAGAGTCCAGATATATAACCAGAACAGAGAAGAACAGAGGTCCCACCTTTGACATGTCCTCCCATGGAGGAAGAAAAAAACTTTATACCAAAAATTTATTAAGAGACCAGCTAACCAGATCCATCAAAAATAARAATATCCATAATTTCTAGTTTCAGATGAAAAATGTAAAGAAGGCTTCAAGCAGCAATCAGGGAAGATAAGGAAGGGCAGGAGAGAAGGAAGAAGCATCTTACTCCTCCGTGAGTGGAAACAAAACAAACAAAAAATGAGGGTTGAAGCTCATACTTTAGATAATCATCTGTACCATCATATCAGTCCTTATCAGCTGTGAGTTTTAAATGTCCAGTATGCAGATTTATTAGGGGTGGAAAGAAGCAAACAAACAAACAAACCAATAACACAAAGGAAACAAAATACTAAGCCAAAACTGAAACTTACTGTTCATCTTTCCTTCACGTCCACACGCAAACAGATTTGTAGGTGAGAAAAAAAACATTAAAAAAACTTTTTCAAAGTGTAAATTATTTCACATATTTGTTTCTGGTGGATTATTGTGAACAGGAGATACAGTAGCTTGTTTTGAGTGTTCCCACTACAGATTTTTGGCTAAAAAATAAAATCATCACCTTCCGCAAATAACTGCCTAAATCTTTGTCAAGTTTTTCAGGAAACACAAAAAACTTATCCAGAAATGACTTTGTTTAGATTCCTGACAAACTTGGGGAAAAAAAGTCTTGGCATTTATTTTAGGAAGGTGTTGAAATAATGAATAGTTTCAAGTTTTTTTTTTTTTGATCTGACAAACTTTGTGTGTTGAAACAGTTCATAAGTGAGATGAGATTAAAAAGTGAACCAAACAAAAAGAGTTCTGTGAGATCTTGTAGTGAAGGTGACTCTCACTTTCTGCTCTAATGAAACAATGGTGTCATTCAGACAAGTTCAGTGGTGGGATGTAACTAAGTACAAGTACTTTCTTGCTGTACTTAAGTACATTTTTCATGTATCTGTACTTTACTTAAGTAGATTTCATCATG
>NW_013953378.1:41342-42775 GCF_001266775.1 Austrofundulus limnaeus
TTTTTTTTTTTTTTGCTGTGTCTTTTCAGGGGGAAATTACCTCTGAAACCCCTTAGGGCTTAACAAGACTTGTATTTTAAAATTGTGAAAATCAAACATACTGTAGTTCTGCTCAGATGCAATTCTTTCCATTCCTCAGATATTTGTCGACCAGAAATCCTGGAGAAAGTTGTTCGGAGGGGGAATAAAAGGAAACACTGGGGCTTTATTATAGGCAGGAAGTTTGGAAGTCTGGCTTCTTAAAGTAGCAGCGGTGACGGTGGCGCAGCGGTGACGGTGGCGCAGCGGCGGCTGTGGTGGAGGCCTCCGCTCCGTGGTGCCTGATGCTGTTTTGGGTCACAGCTACTCCCTCATTGGTCACTCATCTATCCCTCCTTCAATCTATCCGTCATCTGTCCAGAAGGTCTCATCACATCCTCATTTTTTTTCTCCGCCTCCCWGAACACTTGCGGGTTTGTTTTCTTCTGCGCTCTTTAAATAAACTCCCAGCTATATTCTAGGAGCAGAGTGCCCCCCACCCCTTCCACAGACCTCATGTATGGCTCCTGTCAGAACTCTGGACCGTCTCCAGCTCATTTTCTCTCCTCGGACCGGACTGTTTGTCATCCAAGTCAATACTTTCCTCGGCTTCAGGTTTTCAATAGCCTGACTCCTCAAGCGTGACAAAGACGTTCTCTTTCAGGCTCACTTCAAAGAAAAGGCCTGATAAAATCCACAAGCGCATTATTGATTCCCCGGCTTTCATTCAGGAGACGAGTTATGAACAATTAGACCTCTAGTTTGCCTTCGAACCAAAGTGACCCGACTGATCCGAGTTCAGGTATGAGGAGAATCTTGGAGGTTTTGGCCCTCGGATGTTTTCATGAAGCTACATTTTCACGCCTGCATATGACAGGTTTTTGCCATGGAAACTGAAAAAAGAAACACTTGCTGCTTTTTATTGTTGTAATCCAGAGTGTGAAGCAAAGTGGAGCATTTAGGAGGCAGAAAGTCAACTCAGTTGTGGTCAGTCAGTGACGTCTTCAACCACATTTCTGACACACCCTCACTTTAACTTTTTTCCTTCTTTTTTTGGATCCTTCCACACAGCAGCACTCTAAGCAGTCATTTCACCCCGAAAACTGGCAATTTAAGACAAATACAGCTCGGCCTCTTCAGTCACGAAGAACAATTTAGTCGTTAGGTGCATGACTTTTTTTTATTACCTCCGCCAAGGGCGAGGTAATGTTTTCGGTCGCATATGTCTGTCTGCCGTTCTGTCTGTGGACAACATTACTCCAAAACTTGTGGATGGATTGTCATGACATTTTTACCACATGTGTGTACTGGGCCAAGTAACACACCTTTAAATTTTGGTGATGTTCCAGATCACGAAGCGGATACAGGAATTTTTTTTCTTTTGACACTCTGAGATCGGCAAAGCTGCGATGCTT
>NW_013953378.1:48534-50355 GCF_001266775.1 Austrofundulus limnaeus
GATATATCGTATTGTGACCCCTCTGTTATGATATGTATCGTATCGCCAAATTCTTGCCAATACACAGCCCTAGTATTTACCAGGCTACCCTCAGCTACTACCACACCCGATTTTAGGTTAATATCTGTAGAACTGACTGAGTTGTGACTCTTTCTGTGCTCCATAAAATCAGTTAGCTGAAGCAGCCATCTTGAAACTAGTTGACTCAGTTGTAAATAAGTGAACATTTCATTACAGTCTAGTTCATGAGATATTTTGCTAACAGATACCGGTTCTGTAACAGAAATCGAACCCATGCTGCTGTTGCACTCGAAGCCAAATAGAATGAGCAGCTGTTAAAATTATGTTTATTTTTATGCACCCTGGTGAATTATCAGGTCTTCTCTGTTAACTCTCAGCTCAGTGGATGCAGAAAAAAACACACATTCCTAAAACTCCACTTTGTGGTCACAACAAATATGTCTAAGTTTGGCCCTGATGGAGGGAGCGGGCTCTCAGATTTCTTGCAGGCTTTTCAAAGTAAACAGTGCCAGGCTCCCAGGAGGGCTTCCTACAGTGAGCTGTACTGTGGCTGCAGCAGAAAGGCATGGGAGCGGTGCGTCATGGAGGGGGAAACATTCCTCCTCACGYCTCAGGTTATTCTTGGCTCGTGCTGCACATTGTTGCACCTGGACCGGACCCCTGTGTAAACCCACTGTCATGTACAGGAACAGCTATGTGACACTGGAAACACACACAAGCTCAATGCATGCTTTCTGTTCAAGAGCCCTATGAAGACGTGGAGGTTAGATCTGACCGGAAATCGATGCCTTTGTCAAAATAAAAGAGAGAAAAAATATTTTGTGGGACAAAATAACCTGTAAATATCTAAGCATTTTATTTTAAACACTGAAGTTGATGGACTAAAGAAAATATATTCTTTTTTCTGCAAAAACTCTAATTTAGAGATTGTATCAGTTGTGATAAACTTGTAAACAACAACAAACACTTATGTGCTATAAAATACAAAGCCCATGCCCCAGGTAATATGACTTGGTCATAAATTTGATACTTATTTGTTCTTATGAAAATATCAACAGTGAAATATTGAAGGCAGCTTTTAAATGCAAATTGCTGATATAAAACATTAGCATGTAGTGAATACAGTAAAAATAATAATGTAAAAAGGATATAAAAATATTATGGGATAAATCTTGTGCCAGCAGGAAGTGAATTTGAATTACTCAGATTGAATCTGAATGTGCAGAATTTGAAACTGAATTCATTGGTTTGAAAATGAATTTTACTAAATAGAAACTGATTTTAAAGTTTTGTATCTGAATTAATTTGCTTTGAAACTGTATTTTGGTTTATTAAAAACTCAATTTGACTACTTTCACTTTCAGTTCCATAATTCAGGTTTTTGTGTCACATCCTGGTCCTTAACAAAGCCAGGCAGAGTAATCAAACACAGATCCACAGATTTATGTTTCACTTTGGTGAAGTTTCCCTTCTGMATGTAACAGAGTTGATAGAAAGAAAAACAGTTATTTTATTGCAGTGATTAATTTTATCTATATGTAGAAAATGTTACATTTACATCCTGTCATGGATCACATATTGGTCAGATGCTGCTGCTGACCGATCCATGATGTGATGTAAATGTAATGTGTTCTATATGTAAAATTAATCATTGAATTCAGTTTCAGTTTAGTGAAATTTATTTTCAAACCAATACATTCAATTTCAAATTATGCACATACAGACAGATATACAGCGGGTAAAATAAGTATTGAACACATCAACATTTTTCTCAGTAAATATATTACTAGAGGTGCTAAT
>NW_013953378.1:51353-52892 GCF_001266775.1 Austrofundulus limnaeus
CTTCTGATAATTCTTTTCACTCCTCTGTCAGAAATCATGTGAGGAGCACCTGGTCGAGGTCAGTTTATGGTGAAATGATGTCCTGTTTCAGTTCCATAATTCAGGTTTTTGTGTCACATCCTGGTCCTTGAGAAAGCCAGGCAGAGTAATCAAACACAGATCCACAGATTTATGTTTCACTTTGGTGAAGTTTCCCTTCTGTATGTAACAGAGTTGATGCAATCCACTGCAAAAGTGACAAAAGCAAAGTTATTTTATTATAGTGATTAATTTTACTTATATGTAGAAACTGTTACATTTTCATCACATCATGGATCACATATTGATCAGATGCTGCTGTTGACTGATCCATGATGTGATGTAAATGTAAAAGTAAAATTAATCACTAGTAAAATAACTTTGTCTGTTTTTGTCACTTTTACAGTGGATTGCATCAACTCTGTTACATACAGAAGGGAAACTTCACCAAAGTGAAACATAAATCTGTGGATCTGTGTTTGATTACTCTGCCTGGCTTTCTCAAGGACCAGGATGTGACACAAAAATCTGAATDAWGGAACTGAAAGTGAAAGTAGTCAAACTGAATTTTTAATAAACCAAAATACAGTTTCAAAGCAAATTAATTCAGATAAAAAACTTTAAATTCAGTTTTAAACCATTAAATTCAGTTACAATTTAGTGATATTTATTTTCAAACCAATGCATTCAATTTCAAATTCTGCACATTCAGATTCAATCTGAGCAATTCAAATTCAATTCCTGCTGGCACAAGATTTATCCCATAAAATGTGTCATTTGACGTCAATTTTTGCTATTTAAATACAGCCCTGATCAAAAACAGTTGGGATGTTCAATGTAAATACAAACAAAAGGCAACAATTTGCAAAATTGGTATTTTATTGACAATGGACCAAAGTAAACATATAAAATGTTTAAATTAAGAAGTCACATAAACTTTTAAGGCAAAGAGATAATTTCAAATTTGATGGAAGCAATATATCTAATAAAAGTTGGGACAACACAAGATTGTAAAAGGAAGTGATGCAAACAAACAGCTGGAGGAGCATTTTATAACTAGTTAGGTTCATTTGCAACAGGCCAGAAAGAAAGGCTGAATCTCTCAGAGAGGTAAAGATGAGCAGAGGCATCAACAGTCTGCAAATAACTACATCTACAAGTTCTGCAACGATTAGAACACAGGTGAAACGCCAGCCTCTCTGATGGTATGGAGGTGCATTATGTGCTTTTTGCATTGGTAACCTTAGTAGCCTCATCAGTGCTCCATTCTAGATTTGAGGAATCATAATTAAAAAATCCAGAATTATTAAACTTTTTGAATCCCGCATCAGAGCAAAAATACCACATTGTCTCCAAAACCTCCAGAACTGTTTTTATTCAGTTGTTAAAGCAGATGGATTACTTAAAACAATTCTTTTTCAATGTAGTTATTAATTGCTGTAATAAAATGTTAAATTGTGCAATTTTTTCTTACAAAATTGTGATTTTTTTATTTTTTATTATTTTTTTACAGATTTAGCA
>NW_013953378.1:53709-55368 GCF_001266775.1 Austrofundulus limnaeus
AAGTAATATTCCTAAAGGAGACTTTAACTTTTACCAAAGTAAGTTTTTGGTAAAATACCTGTACTTTTACTCAAGTATCACTTTGTGGTACTTTATACAACAGTGATTTTCAGTAAAACCAATATTGGTTACAGATTTATCAGAGGTTCTTTGCGTCACACACCGACAACATGAACAGTTTTATTTTGAAAAACTAAAGCGGAAGCAGTTGGTCTCACTTCCGCTGACTTTAACTGGTGAACGAGCTCAGCAGGACCTGGTCTGAGCGCTCAGATTGAGTCAGGATCTCTGCGGACGTGTTGCGTTTTCATTCCCTTGTTTCGGTTCGGTTCGGTTCGGTTCGGTTCGGTTCTTCTCCAGCATGGACTCAGTCCTCTGCACCGGATAATCCCTGTGGAATAAAGTGTCAGATGATGGGAATATTCCGATCCCGTGGATCTGCACAGCCTTGATGGACAGCATGTCACCGCAGCAGGGGACCATGGGACAGAACCGGTCCGAGTCTCTGACGAGAGACAGCAACAAYAAGGTACCGGAGCGGGGTTCTGATGGGCCCGGTTTTGGGCTCGGCTCGTTTAAAGCGCTACCACAGCAGAAAGGAAGGGGAGCAGTTTAATGGTCTATTTCTGTATTAATCTTTCATTTGTTTTATTTTCTTATATTTTCCCCAAGTCTCCGTTATTAAATATGAAGAATCTGAAGAGAATATTTAAATTATTGGTGTTTTTAACCCCTAATATCCTTCTTATTAGACCTTAATCCAAATATTCAGCATCTTCCATGGTTTCATCACTGACTCACATAATGAGATGTGATTTATTCTGCTTTTAGCTTTATGTGGTGATATAGACTCATTTAATTAGCAGCGAGTTCTAATAAACATCCAGTTTAATTTATGGGATGTTTTTCTTACAGAATAATGTGCTGATATGAGCTGTTTGTAACAAATAAGAACCTAAGCCTATTGGAATAAATCTTGCCAAATAAATCTGTTTTTATTCCTTTTAATTAAAACATGTCTCCATTGCATTTAGGAGTAGAAAAAATATCAATTTTTGTCCTCAATATTTCAATACTAAGTTTGCTTCAAAACGAAACTGTCCACTGCTATTGTTTGTGTCAGAAATCAGCCTGGGATTTGAGCAGAAATAGGGTAATTTCCCTGAAGATGATGGGAGAACTTGCAGTAAACAGCGCCCCCCTCCTCTGGTGTGTTCAAACCCTGTTACTACACCTGTCAGCTGGCAGAAAGGAAGCAGTTTGATAAACAAAAACAATGTTGGAGTATTTATTATCAGTGGTTCGTCCAACCAGGGGTGTCCAAACCTGGTCCTGGAGGGCCACCGTCCTGCTCCATCACAGCTGATTCAGTGATTGAATTACCTCTTCAGGTTCTGCAGAATCCTGTTAATTCCCCATTCGTTCAAATAAAATGTGTTGGAGCAGAGAAACCTTTAAAACATGCATGACGGTGACCCTTCAGGAACAATACTGGACATCGTATTTTGGCTTAATGGTGGTAAGATTTACTTAGTTTTCTCTTGTAAATCTTAACATATAAAATAAAATAGGGTAGATCAGGGGTTCTTAACCTTTTTGACCTCAGGGCCCAATTTGTTGAACATAAAGTGACACGAGGCCCAGTCAGACATTACCAAT
>NW_013953378.1:57589-60959 GCF_001266775.1 Austrofundulus limnaeus
CACCTCTAGTAATATATTTACTGAGAAAAATGTTGATGTGTTCAATACTTATTTTACCTGCTGTATCAAAGACAGCTCCAGAGGATCCCAAACAGTGTCCACCAGGTATCTGAGCTGGACTGAGAAGACAGAGATCACAGCTGTCCTCCTCCACACCTGAGTGTCATTCTCAGTTATAATGTACAGAGGAACTCAAATAAGATGTGGAGAACAGGTCATCAATACAAAAGAAAGAAGGGGAGAAAAAAACTATTACCAGTGTGAAAACTGTTGGACTAAAAGGCACATATTTCTGTGTGGCTTTTGGAGCAAATATTAAACTATTAGCTGCTGAGTGAATATGAACACCCCTCCCCCTTTACGGTGGAAGTGAACTTTCCTTTTATTGTATTTTTTCTTTACATGTTTTAAAGAATTGTTTTTAAAGATTGTTTCAATGAATTTTACAGATTCACAGAATCTGTAAAATTCATTAAAACAATCTGTATCTATTTCTCACACCGTACAATGATGGAGCATGCGAGGTGTGTGTGTGTACTTTTTTCTACTTGAGTGAGGACCATTTGCTTCATAGTTACTATCAAAGTGAGGTATTTGATGTAAAGTGAGGACCTCTTCAATGTCCTCAGTTTGTTTGCAGCTCTGCTGTGCTTTACTAGTTAGGTTAAGTTTTGATTCAGGTTAGGGTTAACCATAGACCAGTACAGTGTTGTATAAAGTACCTCAAAGTGATACTTGAGTAAAAGTACACATATCTTATCATAAAAATACTTTGGTAAAGGTTAAAGTCTTCTCTAAAAATATTACTTGAGTCTTATTGTACTTAAGCATCAAAAGTAAATTTCTGACAAAATCTACTTAAGTATTAAAATGTGAAAGTACTGAGTAAAAGTGAGCAGTTAGATTTTACTAAATGACATTTATTGGGAGGTGACTTCTCCAAAAAATATATTTTCTAACAGCGTGCAGCTGTGATGGGTTGTGTACAAACTAATAGTGTGTCAGAATGGTATATATTTATACTTCTCATCCAAACACAATTAAATTCACTCTATCCAGGAGACACTATTTATCAGGATAGTATTTTTAAGTAATAACAACTCAGAATAAAATAGGAGTAACAACTTTCTACTTCTTACCTTTTTAAAAAATGTCAGGAGTAGAAAGTACAGATAATTGTGTAAAAATGTAACGAGTAAAAGTAAAAAGTATGCTGAAAAATAATTACTCAAGTAAAGTACAGATAACCAAAATTTCTACTTAAGTACAGTAACAAAGTATTTGTACTTAGTTACTTTACAACTCTGGTTAGATGATCATAATCTTTAGATCGTCAGACAGAACTGCAGAAAAACAAGAGAATATTGTTTAAATATTACTGCAGACACAAAAAAACACAAACAGGATTTATTGTAGTGATGTGTCATTTCAAGTTCTATTAAAATTGTTAAAAATAAACCAGTTACGTCAAGTATTGAGCTCCAGCGTTTAAACTTTTTTTTTCACAAAAGGAGCTCCGATTGTAAAGTAAAATAAATCAATACATACAAAATTTAGTATGGATTACAAACGTTAACTGTTTTTACCTTCCTGCTACATAAGCAGACACAAAGCATTGTGGGAAATCAGAACCTTGACCAAGAGCAACAGTCAGCAGGATGTATACCTTCACAATAAGTGTGTTTATCTGGGAGGAGTGCTGTTGGACAGATCATGTGTTGTGACTCATTGACAGTCATACCTTCTGCTGTTCAACATAATGAAGACTGGTAGATAATTAGTTATTAGCGGTACTGCATTTTAATTTTAGAAAGCACAAATCAGCTTATGAATTATATAAATTAGTAAGACCGCTAAAACGCAAACAAAATATTTAGGTCCACAATTAGCGGATTTGCACTTTAGCGGGCTGGTGCCCACCACTGGTGTTTACATACAGAGGCTGATTACTGAAACTTATTAATGTTCCACACTCAAAGTGTATCAGCTTTGCACAAAAAAAAAAAAATACTGAAAAACTCACCTCAGTATGTTTGACCAACCTTAACCGTATTAATGGTTGAGAAATGAAGTCGATGACTGGGACAACTTTTTCAGCCTGGTCTCCCCCCAGGCTTGTAGTTTTACTTTGTGRTGTTGTGGCTTTGGCCTCCATATGTCATAAATCTGCTAACAGAGGAATAATATCCATATGTCACTGTAAAATAAGCTTAGGATGCTGAGGCTTGGGTAGTTTGTGTTCTTTGTTTAGGAATTTTCAGCAGTTTAGAATAATTTAATTTCCCTGAGRCGGTGGTTATTTTTGAGATGTTGTAAATGGTTTAAATTGAATTAAYATACTTGTGGTTGACACAAAGATGCCAGTCATACTTGTGTAGGAGCAGGATGGTTGCTTTACTGTGAAAAGATGTAATATTGTAAAGATCTCGCCGCTATCAGACGAAGGGTTTTACTACTTCAGAGCGTCTGCGACTTTTTTTTTCCTGTTTCTGTTTCCTCTTCTCCCTCTTTGCCACCACTTCTCCTTTTCTCTCAGTCCTCCTCTTTCTCTTTCACCCTGAACTTCCTGCCTCTCACACGCCACCGACTGCGGACTCTCTTCTCTAAACGCCATGGAGCGCAAAGCGAAAACACAGGTGCCCACTTTGGGTTGGTGCTGGCTTTGACTCGTGTCTTCTGTTTGTCTTTCTCTCCGAACGTCCAGAAGATGAAGACCCTGGCCCAGKGACGACAGTCTGCTCCATCGCTGGTCATCAGCAAAGCGCTGACCAGGTCAAGAAGCACGTCCAGGTACCAGCAAACACACTTTCCATTATAACGAGCTTCAGTTTGGGTTGTATTTCCTCTGCAGAGCTGAGATTCTCTGATTGTTTAATGTTACAGAAAATGGCTTAAATATTTGCTTCATGCCTTTCAAACAGTTTCAGTGAAAAATGCTGTTTTGCTAATGACCATACTCTTCTTGTATGACGTTTGTTTAATTAGTGGCTCTTCACTTCTGGATATTTGTGCATCCGAACAGTGTTTTCATCCAGAAATGCAGACTTAATAAAAAAGTCAAACATGTCTCTTGGCTAAAACACTTTCAAACTAACATGGAAATGTTTACCAAGTCTTTAATGGGTGTGAATATTTGCACTGATTTMTGAACCTTTCATGTTTTGGTCAATGAATGTCCCAAGAAGGTCAGGCATGGATTATAAACCCGAGAGCACGAAAACACTGAGTTTAAAGGGATCCCTGATTAGTTGTAACATTAGACTATTTAATAAACATACATTTAACTGTAAAATAAAGACTAAAAATACTGTAGGATGTTTAGTTTTTGTAATTTTTAAACTAAAAGTTTAAAAATATATTACACGGACGG
>NW_013953378.1:63004-64782 GCF_001266775.1 Austrofundulus limnaeus
TGTGTGTGTGTGTGTGTGTGTGTGTGTGTGTGTGTGTGTGTGTGTGTGTGTGTGTGTGTGTGTTTTAGAGAAGTCATACATTCTGTTTGCAGATACAGTGAGTGAGGCAGACACACTTCTTTCCAGAAAGACAAATAGTCTGACTGACAGACAGTCTGTCCAAGTCTGACCAGTGTGTGTGTGTGTGTGTGTGTGTGTGTGGTAAGAGTAGATGTTGAAGCCAGGACTCTCGGCTGTCACCTTTACCCTCTGACCTCACATCAGGAGGTGTGTGAGGTGTTTATTAATGTCCGGACATGTGTGTTCGCAGGGGGCAGCACCAGCAGAGAGATGTAAGATAATCCTGGTTAGAGCAAAGGTCATGAAAATAATCATGCTTCCTTATGAGATTGTTGTTTTTTATTATAATATGTGTCTTTTTATTTCAGGCTGGTTTGGAAAACAGGGAGTTATTATTTTACATTTGCTGTTGTGAGGTTTAGCTAAGTATTTGCATGTTTTTGGAGGCTGTTTAATAAAACCCATATAAACCATGAAGCTACATTTATGCAGCTAAAATGGATAAATGAGTAGTTTCAGCAGTTACTGGCAGTGGCTTCAGCATCATTGCATCACCAGTGTGCTCCTTATCCCATAACCCCCTGGCAGGCAGACAGGAGGGGAACCACCAAAATGTACCATAACTGAACTGTTTTTATTGGGTTTAAATACTTTCTGTGCGTACAAATTGTCCTTTATGTACCATAATCTGGCAATCTGAGAGGGAGATTAAAGATTAAGACCTGGTTAGTCTAGTGGATTCATTAAACAACCAAATATCCACTTAGTATTTTATACAATGTAAAAATCTAGGTTCTGACAGCATAATAACTCTGAACAAAAAATAGATTAAATGATATATTAGCAGTAATAGCCTTATTATAAGTGAAAATTAAAAATGTACTATATCTAACTTTTTGTTTAAAATGCAGCTAAAAATTTCATATGTCTTACTTGTTTTGTTTTATTTCTAATATGTCTTATTTTAAACACATACCTTTATTAACAAAATTCATTTTAAATAAATAATATTTGACGGAAGTAAAATAACATTACTTTGAGTAGTGCTGGGTGGTATACCATTTTGCACCAAATACCGGTTTTTATTTTTGTTATGATAAGAATTTTTTGAATACCAGACATTCCCGTTTAAATAGCGGAATGTTTCGTCGCGGCCGCCAGTGAACTTTTGTTTCCCGGGGGACATTTTTCCTTGCTGCACCGCTATGTGCGTTAGCATGCTAATGTTTGGAGCAGCTAGTTGCAGCCGCGGTTGGCGATTCCGCTGCTTGTATTGACTGACGTTTAAAAAAACATCCCGTTTTCGCCGTCGCTGAATGTAGTAAACACCTCTTCAGTGACGTGCACAGTTAGATTTAACGCGGTTAGTTAATATGAAGATGTTATGCTGATTAGGGCTGTGTATTGGCAAGAATTTGGCGATACGATACATATCATAACAGAGGGGTCATGATACGATATATCCCGATATATTGCGATACTGTGAGCAAGGCAATATATTGCGATATATTGCGATTTTTTGTCCAAAAATTCTATTAAATAAAAACCTCTAACTGAAGGAAAAGAAAAGCTAATGTTTACGTACAGTGCTTACATTGTCTCCTACAATGCTAATGCTACCCTTACTCTCTGGCCCTCAAGAGGTAGAGGAGCCAAATGGCTGGCTCACTGCTGCCAATTAGTGGTCAGAGGCTGAACTACAACATAAAAATGAACGG
>NW_013953378.1:65298-70310 GCF_001266775.1 Austrofundulus limnaeus
TCAAATACCGTGAAACCGGTGAAAATGTTGAAAATACCGTGATATAAAATTTTGATCATATTGCCCAGCTCTACTTTGAACTTAGATGTCTGTTTTATAACTTTTGTGTCCTCTTGGGGTCCAAAACGTTTTATTAGTACAATAATATATTTTAGTTGCCCCCCAAAAATACAGACTGCTATTTTTTTAGAGAAAACTCCTCCACTTCTCCAAACTGGCCTGGATTTAAACTGTCTCAGGTGTGGACCAGTGACCTGTCTAAGGTGAACTATTGTTCAGGGATCTGTGGAGTCCGGCACCAGCTGCCTGTGACCCTGAAAACACGCAGCATAAAGACACACTGTATGTAGTATGGTGAGTGTGTGGATGGATGTCTTAAATATTATTGAAGTGAGTCATAAATGAAAAAAGAAAAACAGAGTCAGACATCTGTCAAGAATAAATATCAGGGATCAGGGGGTGGAGGGCTGCAAAGCCAGAGCTCAACATTCAAACACGTTTTTTTTTTTCAAAACTTCAAAACGGGTGAATGTATCGTTTCAACCAAACGTAACTTTACTGCAGAGTTTATACAACAAATCTGTGCAGAAATATGTACTAGTACATCGAAATTGTCCGACTTCTCCATCCCAAACAGACGTCATCATTGTTGACTTATTTTCATCACTTCAGCTGTTCCAAAGGAAATCAGGCTGATGRCCTCCATTCCTGAGGGATCTGAACAGACTGTAGCTTTAGAGATGAGTGTTTTTTTTACCTCCGCCAAGGAGGTAATGTTTTCATCGTGTATGTCGGTCTGTCTGTCGCTTTGTCGGTCGGCCTGTCTATGGAAAACATTGCTCAAAAACTTGTGAACGGATTGTCATGACATTTACATCATATGTGGGTACTCACCCAAGTAACACACCTTTAAATTTTGGTGATGTTCCGGATCACAATGCGGATACAGGAATTTTTTTCTTTTAACACTCTGAGATCGGCAAAGCTGTGATGCTTTCACACGGCTTCTGTAAAAAAACAGTGAGAGCGTTCAGTGGTCATTTGAACTGGATTACACAGCACGGCCTTCAAACTTTATAAAAGTAATGTTAAAACCAGATGTAATGATGAGTAAGTCTTGCCATAATGTGGGCATTTTTACGCATTTGGTGTGCATTTAGAGAACGTCTTCTGACCAGGAAGTGCTTGGCTGTTCATGAAACCCATTTTTCCCATTTCCTCAAACACACCACATTGTCGCAGGCTTGTACACTAGGGGTGTAAGAAAATATCGATACACTGAAATATCGCGATATTTCATTTCCCGATACTGTATCGATATTCTAAAGCCCTGTATCGATTTTTTAATTAATGTTTAAAATGTCAACCTTCTTGCCAACCGTTTATTTTTATGTTGTAGTTCAGCCTCTGACCACTAGTTGGCAGCAGTGAGCCAGCCATTTGGCTCCTCTACCTCTTGAGCACCAGACAGTAAGTGTAGCATTAGCATTGTAAGTAAACATTAGCTTTTCTTTTTTTCTTTTTTTTCAGTAAGAGGTTTCTATTTAATAGAATTTTTGGACAAAAAATCGCAATATATTGCCTTACTTACAGTATCGTAATATATCGGGATATATCGTATCGTGACCTGTCTGTTATGATATGTATCATATCGCCAAATTATTGCCAATACACAGCCCTATTGTACACAGATCGATGAAGAACGAGGAAGAGGAGTGATGCACACAGGTGCGGTGGACTTTAGACACGGAGGTTGTTTGTTTGTTTGTTCATTTTTATTATTTAAATGAGACCAGGGGCGAGGTCGTGTTTTTGGTCACGCTGACTTACTCGCTTCATGAGTCGACTGTACCAGGAAGCACTTTATAAAGAGAGTCAAACCATTACAAACCCATACAAGGAGATAAAACAGATGTTTTACATGGTGAAATGTGACTGATGAAAACTTAGGAGCTTAATCCCACACCAGTTTGACCATGAATAACGTCGGGTGACGAGTCTGACTTTTTGTTTTTTCACATTGGACACCACCAAGAAGAAATCCCGTGCATACTGCTGCTTAAATGTTCACTACGTCAGAACTTATTCAGCAAATGTGTTTCATCTCTGCTTTTGTGCATTAACTCTTACAGGATGGAGGAAATTGGCCTTGGTGGAGGTTTGCACTCTCCGAGTGCTTCTAGTCTGAACTAGAATTGAACAGGGAWTAAAAGTAAATGTTATGATTTCTGTCTGTGTTAAGTGTTTTTATGTTTTGTTTCTGTCATGTTCATGTTTCCTTCCTCCTGTCTTGCCCTTGCTCCAGCCCCACCTACTCACACCTGATCCTCATGTGTCTCCCTCAGGTGTTTGTTGTTAGTAATTGTTGTCTGTGTATTTAAGCCCAGTCTTGTCACTGTGTCTTTGTCTGATCATTGTTGGTTTGTTTGTATGCTCCAGTCTGATTCATGTTCTACCCTAGCTTTCTTGTCCCTGATTTCTGTTTAGTTCTCTGTTTTTTGCCACCACATTGGCTTTTTATTTAATAAATTTTTGTTAAAACTTTCTAGCCTGCCTGCCTGCCTGCATTTGGGTTCACCCTGCCTCACAGCTATAACAGTAAACCCTAATGTCACATGTCAAAAGGGTCTGTAATCGTATCAAATTAACCTCAGTTACTTCAGACATATTCATAATCAGATGTCCACACAGGCAGCTAAAATGTACATGCATAATATGACTCTGTCCAATATCAATTACTGTTTACCCATTTGGTCTTAAGCTAATGTTACAACTCTAAAACCACTGCAGTCACTCTATAAACGCACTGTAAAAACTCACTGTAAGAGAACAAATGTTGTCCAATTTTACAAAAACATAGTTTACTCAGATGGGAAAATATTGATAAATATTTAAACCTATGCCTTCTCTACAGAATTATTCATGGTGTATCATCCCCCKCACTTGTTAAAATCCCAACATCTAATCACGTCAGAACCAGCAGTGCAGTTCAGGGAGATTATGTCATTCCTCTTAGGAAAAAAAAAGCTTTTTGCAAAAATACCTTTTCTGTTCGAGCTGCCATCGAATGGAATCTCACTCCTGTGATCATTAGAGATTGAAACTATAACACATTTAAAGTACTGTTAAATAAATGGCTTATTGATAACCAGAGCTGTCAACATTAGGTTACAATTAGACCGGCTACTGCTCCTCTCTGTTGTCATCTTGTCTCATGTGCGTTTATTGTGTTGTTGATGTTTTCTACTAGTTGGTTTATGTGTTTTATATGCATTTAGCTTATAGTGTTTTAAGTTTTTGAAGTGTATTGTAATTGTTATTTTGTAATTATGTAGTTTTACATTTAATATTTTAGGGTGACTTTTACCATCTGTCTAATTCTGGTATATTTACAGACACGTTATTAACATGCACTAGGGATGTAAGAAAATATCGATACACTGAAGTATCGCGATATTTCATTTCCCAATACTGTATCGATATTCTAAAGCTCTGGATCGATTTTTTATTAAGGTTTAAAATGTCAACTTTCCTGCCAGCCGTTCATTTTATGTTGTAGTTCAGNGTTTTAGAGGTTTTCTTGCTCCAACACACCTGATTTTGATCGCTGGGTGATTAACAGGCTTCTGCCCAATTTGAAGAGTTAATTCAATCACTGAATCAGGTGTGTTGGAGCTGGAAAACCTCTAAAACATGCAGGATAGCGGCCCTCRAGGACTGGAGTTTGACACCCCTGATCTACATGCTACATGCTAACAGCATCAGTTCTGTTAATCTACATGCTACATGCTAACAGTATCAGTACTGATCAGCTAAATGCTACATGCTAACAGTATCAATCCTGATCAGCTATATGCTACATGCTAATTGCATCAGTACTGATCAGCTAACTGCTACATGCTAATTGCATCAGTACTGATTAGCTAAATGCTACATGCTAACAACATCAGCTCAGATCATCTGTATTCTACATTCTCTCTCTGAGAAAGTTGTAAACTCTCAGTTAATGTTTAGGTAATGATATCTGAACCATAATTTTTGGTGAGTTTATGAAGGTTGAAGCTAACGGCTCAATAGTAAATAATGAGAGTGAGGCTAACAGTGGAAGAACGCTTCCTAATGTCTGTAGTTTGGCACTTCTCATGTTTAAGTAAAGAAAGATGTGGATAAACAACATGTTGGGTTTTAAATGATCAAATATTCAGTTTGAAGTGTTTTTGTTTTACTCTGAGACTGTTTGGGTTTAAAAGTGACCTCCAGAGGAACACAAAGACTCTGACTGCAACCTGGAGGCTTATTTAAACTGCATGTGGCTTCTGATGCCCCGAGGACCTTTCTGCCAGATGGACGAGGTTTAGCCCCGAGCGCGCACACACACACACACACACACACACACACACACACACACACACCACCTGAAGCTCTGTACAAGTCATTAACACACTAAACAAATGAGATCTCCCTAATAAAAAGGAATAAGCAGTAGTAAACGTATTAGCATGAGAGACATGATAAAAGAACTTCTCTATTGTGTCCTTATCTGAGTCCCATAATGCACCGGGGCACACAGATCGGCCTGGCGTTTGGACACACAGCTTATCAGTGTCTGCGCCTCGCGCTGTGATGTTCAAAGACCACCATTGTTGTGAGATTTGGGCCAAACAGAAGAGAGGTTTTAGTCTCTGCAGTGGTTTTTTGAGGAGACGGACAGAGAAAACTCAAAGTGATGAAGTGGACAGAAACAAAACGAAGGGCAGGGCATCAAATCACCAGGTTGGTAACTCCACAGCTGGAAGCACTTCAGTGCTSTGGTTCAGGTTTGATCCACACGTCCAACACATGTGGAGGAGCTGTTCCTGACCAATCAGGTTCAGGATGGACAGGATTGGGACCAGATGAGTCATTAAAATAATCTCATACAGCAGCCTAATCCAGCTGCAGAAACACAGGAGGTGTGTGTGTGTGTGTGTGTGTGTGTGTGTGTGTGTGTGTGTGTGTGTGTGTGTGTGTGT
>NW_013953378.1:71875-73018 GCF_001266775.1 Austrofundulus limnaeus
GTGTGTGTGTGTGTGTGTGTGTGTGTGTGTGTGTGTGTGTGTGTGTGTGTGTTGACAATACAGATCCCTATTCATCTGACTGGTAACACACTCCTGCTGTCAGCTGGATCTTCATCCACACACACACAAAGTGTAATGTTAGATTTTGTTCAGTTTGTCATGTTATTGTGTGTTAAATTCATCTCAGACGATCATGGTGCCTCAGCTAATCCATGATATGAAACATTAAAATGTTTTTGTTTTGTCTGTTTAAAGGAAAAATGATGTAAAATCCATGTTTTTATCTGTTAAAGACATTTTGTTGTGTTTTTAGAGTCTCTGCAGGAAGGTTGAGTTTAGTGTCTCCTGGTGCTGGATGTGGGTGGTCTTCTCTTGTTTCTGTGCAGCTATATAACCATAAACCCCTCGATCAAACTGGAATGAATCGGTCTGAAGCTGGAGGGGGCGGGGGATGAAGAGCCTCGTTTGGATTTAAAGAGACAGCCTCAAAACATGTTGATCTGAGACAAAGGGACGGGGCTTGTGGAGTTACAGTGAGGAGGAAGTCAGATGAAAGAGTTTCACCTTATGTAGACTCAACTGAAGGAGTTAACAGCTGTACATGTACAACGTGGTGTGGTAGTAGCTGAGAGTCGTCTACAACACACACTCTGAGCTCGACCTCAGCATGGATCTAATAATGTTTTCATCATCTCCATCATCAGCCTGACCTGAACAGGAAACATCAGCGTTAAGTCGTGTCAGGACTGCAGGCTGAGCTCATGTTCAGCTCAGTGCTCTGATTATAAAAATAAATTACAACTCTGCTTCCTGAAGCATCAACTTAGTGTGGAAAAGTACAGATACACTTATTATTTACAGTTAGATTAACTCCTTTTGTTTATTTAGGCCAGAGTTTGTTGTTTCTCCTGGTTTAAAAACTGTTTCCATGAATCATTAACAGCAGAACGATTAAACACCATCAAACTTGGAATATTACCCCACTTAGCTCATGTTTAATGCTCTAATTAATCCTGAACCCTGCCAGCCAACATCAATTTATTTGATTAGTACTTTACAAAGTCACACAGAGGTTTTTTACTGTTTGGAGGTGTGTGTGTGTGTGTGTGTGTGTGTGTGTGTGTGTGTGTGTGTGTGTGTGTG
>NW_013953378.1:74654-76735 GCF_001266775.1 Austrofundulus limnaeus
GGTTCATCATAGAGACACTGGGACATGTCTCGGTTCATCATAGAGACACTGGGACATGTCTCGGTTCATCATAGAGACACTGGGACATGTCTTGGTTCATCATAGAGACACTGGGACATGTCTTGGTCCATCATAGAGACACTGGGACATGTCTCAGTCATCATAGAGACACTGGGACATGTCTTGGTCCATCATAGAGACACTGGGACATGTCTCAGTCATCATAGAGACACTGGGACATGTCTTGGTCCATCATAGAGACACTAGGACATGTCTCCAGTCCATCATAGAGACACTGGGACATGTCTCAGTCATCATAGAGACACTGGGACATGTCTCAGTCATCATAGAGACACTGGGACATGTCTTGGTCCATCATAGAGACACTGGGACATGTCTTGGTCCATCATAGAGACACTAGGACATGTCTCCAGTCCATCATAGAGACACTGGGACATGTCTCAGTCCATCATAGAGACACTGGGACATGTCTTGGTCCATCATAGAGACACTGGGACATGTCTCCAGTCCATCATAGAGACACTGGGACATGTCTTGGTCCATCATAGAGACACTGGGACATGTCTTGGTCCATCATAGAGACACTGGGACATGTCTTGGTCCATCATAGAGACACTGGGACATGTCTCGGTCCATCATAGAGACACTGGGACATGTCTCCACTTGGAGCCAGCTTCAGGAGGAGCAGTTGTCCTGTTTGGACCTGTTTGGTTGTTGGAGACACGTGTCTCTCTCTGCAGTATTATGATAAACAGGAGCTTCTCCATCACATGCTGAAGAAGGAGGACCTGATAAGACGGGACAGACCCGTCTAAACAAACCCGTGCTGTGGTTCTGGAGTATTTGGTCCCATTAACAGAATGTTTCCTCTCTGCTTATCATCAAACATCTTTTAGTCATTTGTCACTTGATGTCCTTGTCTGTGAAGGATGAGGGTTGAAACGATAACGTCTCACTCTGTTTTCTGTTTAAAATGTTTTATGATGAATATTTCAGCCACAGCTCAGGAACTCAGCGCTYATTGTTCATGATCCTGGTTCTGTCCGGTCCTTCTGCTCAGAATAGAACTCACTTGAACAGAACCCAGCTGAATTAGCAGTTTCACTGAAGTTCTGTTCAGGTTTTAGAACATTTGAAAGACTTTGCTGAGATGTTTTTAAACCTGATCCTTCTTCTCTTCTTCTCATCCATGTTTTATGTAAACAGACGGTTCAGAGTTCTGTCCTGGTTCTGTTTAATATTGGACACAAACTAATTAATAAGAGCCAACGACCTTCAGAACCTGCTGGTCCAGATGAAAAGTCTGGATGAGTGCAGTGAGAACAGGAAGAGATGAGTTGTTTCACAGTTCTGTGTTGAGGCTCAGCAGCAGACACAAAGCTGGAAACAGTTGGATCAGAACTCCTCCTGGTTTTGTGTCGGAGCTTTTTATTGTCAGAGTAACCTGGAGGGCCAGATGGTTTGTTCCATAGAAACATCTGGAAACTTCTCCCCAAAACCCACTGGGGAAAAGGGCAGCCATTTCCAATAAATACTTGGCAGGTGATTGAATGAAGCATCTGTCCATCAACGTCCCGAGTGAACTTCAATTAATGACAGGAAGCAAGCGGAGCTGCAGTCAGAGCAGGAGCTGCCATTGTTGATCCTCGTCATGTCTGCAGCTGTTGGAGGAACAAACTGTTAGACAGGCTCCGAGTCGATCGGCCTGGATTATCAGATCACTCTGASGGAAAAACAGCTCAAACTTTCTCTTACGTTTTATTTTGAAAAGTAAACATAGAAGGAACTGTGTGAGTTCTGTCAGAGCCCACAGGTCCAGGAGAGACCCAGACCTCCCTCTCCTCAGAGACTCTCCAGGTCCTCCTGAGGGACCCTGAGGTGTTCCCAGACCAGAGAGGATCTATAATCCCTCCAAAGAGTTCTCTTTTCCTCGTGGGTCGTGCCTGGAAGAGGGCAAGACCCTGCACTAAAAACTGTCCATCTTACCAAGTTTTAAACCTTATATCAGCCAAAAATTCTTTTTGATCTTGATTTCAGACTGATTTACTAAACAAGAACTG
>NW_013953378.1:78006-85803 GCF_001266775.1 Austrofundulus limnaeus
TGTGTGTCTGTGTGTGTGTGTGTGTGTCTGTGTGTGTGTGTGTGTGTCTGTGTGTGTGTCTGTGTGTCTTTATAAGACCCAGGTTTGTTGGCACTCCTCCTCATAATATTTATTTATTTAAAAGAATTAATGAAGACAAATCCACCTGGATCACAGCTAATGAGACTGTTTAAGGTCAAGGGAATCTGTGTTTATTTAATAAAAAAAGACTATTTTATTCTATTTCCATAAAAATGACAAAACACAGCTGATTACGTTCAGCTGCTGAGGGCTGGGTTAGAGGAGGAGGAGGAGGTTTTCTCCTTCAGTCCACAGAACCAGGCAGGCTGGAGGTCAGGAAGTCTGTTCAGATCTGTTCCAGGATGTGTAAGTGGGGGCCGGGGGGAGCGCTGTGTTTTAATTCTGCTATAGATTTGAACTATGTTACCTTCAGTTATAAAAGCTGCATTTATCAAAAATAAATGTGACTTTTCAGGATTCGTTTTACCAACGGACCACTGGTTATTTGTAATAATTACAAATTGTCTGTGTTGTTAACTGAAAATGTGGACGATGACAACAGAATCTCAGCTTAGCCTGTTAGCTTTAGTGCTAGCACCAACACTATCACCGAATACAGTGGTGTGAAAAAGTGATTGCCCTCATCCTGATTTCCTGATTTTTTTGCATGTTTGTCGCACTTAAATGTTTCAGAACATCAAACCAATTTAAATATCAGTCAAAGACAACACAGGTAAACACAAAATGCTATTTTTAAATGAAGGTGTTTATTATTGAGGGAGGAAAAATATCCAAACCTACATGACCCTGTGTGAAAAACTGATTGCCCCTCTTGTTAAAACACAACACCTGAGTCCTCTGTCTCTGGCCACACCCAGGCCTGATTATCTCCACACCTGTTCTCAATCAAGACATCACTTTAACAGGACCAGCCTGACAAAGTGAAGTCCACCAAAAGATCTTTAAAAGCTACACATCATGCCGAGATCCAAAGAAAACACGTTATGATACACTGTAAAAAAATACAATAAAGGGAGACGTATTCTTATACAAAATTTGGAAAAAATTAAAATAAGGTACAGACTATCAGAAGTACTAGGGATACAGAGAAGCTATCCATTTATAATCCAGTTTTTACAAAGTGCTAAGTTATCTGGAAGGATATAAATTAATTAACCAGTTATAGAATTATTAGTTGTTGTTTTTTTTAAAGAATCTTCAGCCACACTCCTTACCAGTTGGTGGCGGTAATACACCATTAAGTTGATTGTCAACCACCAATAAATAACAGAAGAAGAAGAAGAAATTCAGGAACAAATAAGAAAGAAGGTCATTGAGATCCATCAGTCTGGAAAGGGTTATGTTTCCAAAGCTTTGTGAATCCAGTGAACCACAGTCAGAACCATTATCCACAAACGGTGAAGACATGGATCACTGGTGAACCTTCCCAGGAGTGGCCCGCCGCCCAAAATTACTGCAAGAGCGCAGCGACAACTCATCCAGCAGGTCTCAAAAGACCCAGAACAACATCCAAAGAAGTGCAGGCCTCAGCTGCCTCAGGTAAGGTCAGTGTTCATGTGTCCACCATCACAAAGAGACCAGGTAACAAAGGCTTAGACAAAAACCACTGCTGAGCAAAAAGAACATTAAAGCTCGTCTCAAGTTTACCAGAACACATCTTGATGATCCCCAAGACTTTTRGGAAAATATTCTTTGGACAGATGAGACAGAAGTTGAACACTCAGGAAGCTGTGTGTCTCAGTACATCTGGTGTAAAATAAACTCTGCATTCCAGAAAAGAACATTATACCAACAGTAAAACATGGTGGTGGTAGTGTGATGGTCTGGGACTGTTTTGCTGTGATAAATATTTAAATCGGTTTGATGTTGTAAAACATTTAAGTGTGACAAACATGCAAAAAATCTGGACATCGGGAAGTGGGCAAACACTTTTTCACACCACATATTAGCTCAGCTACACATTCTCCTCTGGTCACTGAGGTCCTCCATCCACGACAGAGAGGAGAAGGTAGAAACAACTCAGCCTACAGCTGAAAATATGGATGGAGGACCTCAGTTTAGCTYGTTAGCTTTCACGCTWGCATTGAGCTAATACATATAAGGCAATATAGTGTTGGCACTAAAGCTAACAGGCTAAGCTGAGGTTCTTCTTCCATGAAGCAGCTCTGTTGTCCTGCTGTCCTCAGGTGGAGCTGACCGGCAGCAGTGCGTTTGACTACATCCACCCCGGGGACCACGTGGAGATGGCCGAGCAGCTCGGGATGAAGCTTCCTCCAGGCAGAGGCATGTCTCTGTCCCAGGGAGCGGCCACTGAAGACGGGACGTCCTCAGCTTCATCGTCCTCTCCCTCTGAGACACCTGAACCAGGTAGGAACCRACAGACTAAGGTCTGGACTGACTGACCCCAGCAGATGGTAACAGGGAGAACAGAAGAGTTTATTAAAGAAAAGTTTGTTTTCAGTGGATCTGAAATGACTGCAGCTTATTGTTCTACTTTTTGACTCGTTTAACACAAGCTGTGTTTCCATTRCAAATGTGCACAAAACTTTGTCAATATTCTGTTAATGTTGAAAAAAAAACAGTTTCACAWCTGCAGWGTTTCCATTAAGTAATAAATGTTATTAAAGTCACGTGAATACGTTTGTTCTCATGATAAGTCATTACAAACATGGCAGCGATGGATGTAAACACATAGCATGTTGCTACCACGACACTAGCGCTCATCATCAGAGGAGACGTCGGCGTCTTTTATCGAGGCTTTCCAGAGACAAGTCCCTACTTGGGAGCGGCTACGTATGCTGTGTTTTTGGGAAATTGTAGTCGGTGAGTTTACTATTTTATACTACTTCTGTGATATTACTACTACTTCTACTTCCTGTTATCTTCTTCATCATCGTCTTTTTCACCAGTAGAAACAGACGGTTGTTGATCACGTGACTCCTGTGATGTGAAAAAAGGGTTTCCATTGCAGTTTTGTGAAAAACACCAATTTAGATACGGCTGAAAAACCACCTCACCCTAGTTCAAAAACATTTTGTCAAAAAACGTAAATTTTTTTTACTGACGTGTTTCCATTGAGTAAATTTATTTTTGAAATTTTAATTTGTGCATTTTCATGGTGAATGGAAACACAGCTACTATTTTTAAAGATTCCAATAAAAATAAAAGCTGAAGTGTAATGAAGTTGGGAGGTTTGTTCTACAAAGACAAGATGTTTCATGTTGAAACTAACATTTGTTTTACCTGCTGCACTTCCTTAGCTTTTAGCTGTGGTTTTGCTCCTTTTAGTTCAGCTTATTTTAGCTTGTTGCTCATGTTGAAGTGTTGTTGGTTCTGTGACCCGTTCAGGGCTGAACAGAACCCTGAACAGAACCGTCTGTCTTTTTGTCTCTCCTTCATCATGTCCTCTGATGATTGTTTCAAAGTGCCGTCTCTCTGATGGAGGACAGTGTCCTCTGTGGGACTCTTTGTCTCGTCTGCTCCGCCACATGTTCAAGACTTTTTACCTTTCAAATCCTTTCCATTGTGCTCCCCCCTCCCTCCCTCCCTCCCTCTGATAATTTAAGCATTAGGGCAAAATCCATTTATAAATTAAACAAAATGACTTGATATCCATCAAGTCCCTTAGTTCATCAGCCTGTTCAAACAAGGAGTTGAAGATTGGCTTTGCGGCGGCCGGGGTCTTCGGAGACGACGCAGTAATTAGATCTGCCGCGGATTTATTCTGGGCTGATTGGTGCTGCTGATGGGTGGGTGTGGGGGAGGGACGGGGCGTTTAAATTAATTGGAGTTCCACATTTGAGGTTTCTGTTCTTTTTTTTTTTCCTCTTTGACTTTCTGCAAACCTCTAACTGAGCCTCTGTGCACTGAGCTGGAGCTGCAGGGAGGGGGGGTGAGAGGACATCTGTGTGGTCATCAGAGTCAATTTGTCTCCAAAGAAAGATCAGAAATGTAAAACTCAGACAAACGTTTCCCCGTGCTCATTCTGTCTAAAGATGAGAACTATTCAAACAGAGCAGAGTCTTCAGGTTCCCTCACAGATTTATACCCAGTCTGAGAGACACCAGAGTCTGCGTGTCCACAGAGACACAGGGACATGTCTGAGGGTTTAACGAGCTTCATTTATTGTCATGGAAACCAGAGACACCAGGCCGAGGTCTCAGATACAAACGTGAGGATAAAGTGATCAGTCAGAGGAAATACATCTGAATAAAATGTTTGTCAGGAAAACTCTAGAATTAGATTAAAACTCTAAAAGTAACAATTAAAACTCTAAAATTAACGATTAAAACTCTACAATTAAAGATTAAAACTCTAGAATTAAAGATTGAAACTCTAGAATTAAAGATTAAAACGCTAGAATTAAAGATTAAAACTCTAGAATTAAAGATTAAAACTCTAGAATTAAAGATTGAAACTCTAGAATTAAAGATTAAAACTCTAGAATTAAAGATTAAAACTCTAGAATTAAAGATTAAAACTCTAGAATTAAAGATTGAAACTCTAGAATTAAAGGTAAGATTCTAGAATTAAAGATTAAAAGTCTACAATTAAAGATCAAAACTCTAGCATTAAAGATTAAAATTATAGAAATAAAGGTAAAACTAGAATTCAGACGTCTTTAAATCAAAATATTTCAGCTTCTGTACATGAAATGAAAAACTTGACAGATTCTGTGACGTTAAGCTGGCCAGCTGTCAGGTTTTTACAAACTAATTATTATTTATTCACCTTTAAAGATCAGAAAATAAATTAAAATAAATGCAGCTGCAGAGGAYGAGGGTGGTTCATGTTTTCCCTGCTGGGGGGCGATGCTTCTACAAACTGTTTCAGCTCTTAGATGCATGTAGCATGTAGGTCGGTTCTGTTAAACCTGGTCCTGAAGCATCAGAACCTTTTCTGGATCCTCCTTTAGTAGTGGTATCAGAGGAGTCGGTCCAGTTTTATAGCCGAGCTCCTAAAATGAGCTGTGGTTCATTAAAAAAAACTATTTATAATATCGTTAAAGTGAAAGTTCAAACCTTTATAGCTTGTTTGAACCTGTTGGTGAGGACTAAGACTAAAGACCCCCCTGAGGCCCATAAAGACCCAGGTGGAGGACCAAGAAGATCTGCAGGAATCACTTTAGATTAGATTGTTAAAGATAATTTCTTTATGGTCATTACGAGAAATAAAAATGATTGTTATCAGCAGGTTGGAAGGCTGTTTGAACTGACTAAGATTGGTGTCTCACCCAGTGATGGGGGTGGGGGGTACAGGTTAGCTGAAAGTCTAGAAACCACAGACCACATAAAGTTCTGCACTGTTGTTCCAGCTCTAATGTAGCACTTCCTGTTCAACATGGATCACTTCCTGTTCAGACTGGGTCACTTCCTGTTCAGCATGGGTCACTTCCTGTTCAGCATGGGTCACTTCCTGTTCAGACTGGATCACTTCCTGTTCAGACTGGATCACTTCCTGTTCAGACTGGGTATTTTCCTATTCAGCATGGGTCACTTCCTGTTCAACATGGGTCACTTCCTGTTCAACATGGGTCACTTCCTGTTCAACATGGGTCACTTCCTGTTCAGATTGGATCACTTCCTGTTCAGATTGGATCACTTCCTGTTCAGACTGGGTCACTTCCTGTTCAGACTGGGTCACTTCCTGTTCAACATGGGTCACTTCCTGTTCAGACTGGGTCACTTCCCGTTCAGACTGGATCACTTCCCGTTCAGACTGGATCACTTGCTGTTCAACATGGGTCACTTTCTGTTAAGACTAGATCACTTCCTGTTCAACATGGGTCACTTCCTGTTCAACATGGGTCACTTCCCGTTCAGACTGGGTCACTTCCCGTTCAGACTGGGTCACTTGCTGTTCAACATGGGTCACTTCCTGTTAAGACTAGATCACTTCATGTTAAGACTGGATCACTTCCTGTTCAGAATGGATCACTTCCTGTTCAGACTAGGTCACTTCCTGTTCAGACTGGGTCTTTTCCTGCTGTATAAATGATGTGGTGTTACTTTGATGGCGGTGAAGGTTTCAACATCTGGGAACATTTTAAGAGATAAACTTCAGCTGCGGTCAGAAGGAGCTATCCTCAACAGGTAAGATATTTGTTCATAACTTCTTTGCAGAACTGGACTTGAAAACATCTGAACTACAGTTTTAAGCCCAGCTGTCTGTAAAATTACTTTCAAAACAAAAGCAGGCTTTTATTTATTAATTTTGTCACATTTTTCTATGATGTAATAAAACTCAGAAACATTTTCAGTCTAACAGTCCTGTTTCTGCAGCCTGGCTGTTTTCAGCCAATCAGAGCAGCCCTTTCTCCCAGCATGAGGTCAGTTTATTGTTTGATCCAGCTGCCTCAGGTAAATGAAGAAGTTATTAAGTTGTAGCTCTTTGGCTGCTGTGATGTAATCCATCAGAAACTTGGGCTCCATCAGTTTAATTAGGCTGGCTCTCATAAAGAAGTGAACCCAGAGTTAAAACCTGAAACGACCTTGGAGGAGACRAGCTCCTTTGAAGCTCCACGCCTCTCGCCAACACCCTCTTTCACTTAAAGAGACTCATCTTTAAAAGCACATGACGCAATTTGTCTAATATCCATCAAACGGAGGCTGAGAGGCTCCAACTGTTCTGAAGGATGAGTGCTTGAAATGATTTCTCATGAGTGTAACGGGAAGGAAGCTCTGATTTCTGCTCACTTTGCTCTTATCGCTCGTATTATCAGCTCGGGTCACGGAACGGTTCTCCGCTGCCTGTTGACTTTCAGCAGAGAACCCGGAGGAGACAGAACTCAGACTATCTGAGAACAAAGTCTCATCAAGGTGAAGGATTTAAACACATCCTCACTTTGATTCTCCTGAGACGACTTCCTGATGATTCAGACCCACAAAAACAGGTTGTTGAATAAAATATCACACAAAACATGAATAAACTCTCTTAAATAAGTCTTTGAAGGAATGCAGATCACCTAACGTCTTTTGTACCAAAGTTTGACACAAAGTTGTTCAACAATGTTTAGTTTCCTGAATGTCTTTGTTTTTCTTCGTTCAGACACTAAAAGCTTTATTAAACCCACCTGTTCAGGTGTTTTTTGACACAAACATCTGATCAGCCAATCAGACAGTAGACATGAAGACCACCTGCTGAAGGTCAGACTGAGCATCAGAACCGTGGTTTTGCTCTCAGGGTTTCAGAACCTGCTGAAACATGAAAGGCAGCAGGTGACRTGCATTTTACACAGRTCACCGTGTGTTGGTGAACCATGGTGTTTATTTTTACTGGACAAACTGGTTTCTGAAGCTTCTGTTAAGTTTTATTTAAATTTTTGATGTGATGTGGCTGAAATGAAACCAGAAACCAACTGCAGGTCCTTGCAGAGAAGAAAAGCAGCATAAGTTCCTGGTTACCAGCTCCTTGTGGGCTAATTGTCCGCAGCGTCGCCTTATTTCAACATCATAAGTCTCTGATTATTGTAGCTAATTACACCATTAACACAACGGAGAGGAATAATTCTTCATAATCACACACATTTATCATAATTACACTAGTTTACAGGCTCCTCCCCTTAAATTCCTTTAGAATTAACATCCACCCAAGGACAAAGACTCTGAGGGAGGAGGACCAGATCAGTCCTGGGTTCATATCACTCTGCAGGGTTCATACTGTATCACTCTCTGTAGGGTTCATACTGTATCACTCTGCAGGGTTCATACTGTATCACTCTGCAGGGTTCATACTGTATCACTCTGCAGGGTTCATACTGTTATCACTCTGTAGGGT